>NW_016817872.1:492280-585695 GCF_001698545.2 Rhinopithecus bieti | reverse complement strand
TCTCACTCTGTCACCCAGGCTGGAGGGCAGTGGCGCAATCTAGGCTCACTGCAACCTCCGCCTCCCAGGTTCAAGTGATTCTCCTGCCTCAGCCTCCTGAGTAGCTGGGATTACAGACGTGTGTCACTATGCCCAGCTAATTTTTGTGTTTTTAGTAGAGACAGGGTTTCACCATTTTGGCCAGGCTGGTCTCGAACTCCTGACCTCAGGTGATTCACCCGCCTTGGCCTCCCAAAGTGCTGGGATTACGGGTGTGAGCCACTGTGCCAGGCCTCCTACCATAATTTTTTTTTTTTAATACTTTAAGTTTTAGGGTACATGTGCACAACGTGCAGTTTTGTTACATATGCATACATGTGCCATGTTGGTGTGCTGCACCCATTAACTTGTCATTTACATTAGGTATAACTCCTAATGCTATCCCTCCATGCTCTCCCCACCCCACAGCAGGCCCCAGTGTATGATGTTCCCCACCCTGTGACCAAGTGTTCTTGTTGTTCAATTCCCACCTATGAGTGAGAACATGCAGTGTTTGGTTTTCTGTCCTTGCGATAGTTTACTGAGAATGATGGTTTCCAGCTTCATCCATGTCCCTACAAAGGACATGAGCTCATCCTTTTTTATGGCTGCATAGTATTCCATGGTGTATATGTGCCACATTTTCTTAATCCAGTCTATCATTGATGGACATTTGGGTTGGTTCCAAGTCTTTGCTATTGTGAATAGTGCCACAATAAACGTATGTGTGCATGTGTCTTTATAGCAGCATGATTTATAATCCTTTGGGTATATACCCAGTAGTGGGATGGGTGGGTCAAATAGTATTTCTAGTTCTAGATCCTTGAGGAATTGCCACACTGTCTTCCACAACGGCTGAACTAGTTTACAGTCCCAACAACAATGTAAAAGTGTTCCTATTTCTCCACATTATCTGGATGCTTTTTTTTCCTTGCTGAATTGTCCTGTCTAGAACCTTCAGTACAATGTAGAATAGAAATGGTAAAAATAGATATCTCTATTGTCTATTTCTGCTTTGATATCTCTATTATCAAATTCTACTTTGTCATAGAGTATAGTCTTTTTTATAGTTGTCCAGTTTGGTTAGTATTGTGTTGTATCTATACAAGGGATGTTGGATTTCATATGGTTTTAATCAGACAAATTCTACAATGATAACACTACCTTATAGAATTTGTTTTTGGTGTTCCCTCTTCCTTTGTCTTGGTGGAAGAGCTTACAGAAGATTGGCGCTAACTGGAGTTAATATTTGCTGTCATTCACCAGTGAAGACATCTGGTGACCCATTGTGAAATAGGAAAATAAAGCAAAGTCCATGGGGCAGAAATTCACCCAGGGTCACAATAGGCAACCCTGAGTTCAGGCTCCAGCTGAGGCAGTGTCTCAGTGTGTAAATTGTTTCTAGTTTTCTTAACTATGATCAAAAGTGGATATTGCTGTCATGGGGTAAGTGATGAGGAAACCGAAGCTCACAAACATGGCATGATTTGCCTATACATGCTGTGGCTGAACTGGAGCTCTAACGAAATCTTTTGAAAAGCAACACCCTCCAGAACCATTGCCTTTGTGCAGGGATTTGGTTGTAAAGAAGCACTGTTTCCATTTTATCTTACTTGAGTATCATAGGTAAGCAAGACAAGCAAGATAACATTTATCGTACCAAGCACTGTTCTGGGTGTTTCTCATGCTGTTCATTCTTATAACAATCTCAGAAGGCAAGTATTGTTGACTCCATTTTACAGATAGGGAAACTAAGACTCTTAGAGATGATAGAAAAAGGAAATAGAGAAGGTCATGATGCAAACTCAGTCTTTTAGACTCCCCAGCACAGGGCTTGTTTCTTCTTCCCACTCCCACCCCTCCACTCATGGAAAGAAGAACTCACATATGAGACGGGAACTGAGTTCAGCTCAGAACTGAGTAGATAAGAACCATTCTGCCTATAGTGTTCCCTAACTTAATGGCCAAGAGTAAATTCAAGTTGGTGGCCTCTGCTTGGCCTCTCCTCCTCTGAGCTTGGCTTTGGCAAAATTCAATCTTAAAGACACCATGGAAGAAGAAAAGGGCTTTAGGGTCAGATGTGGGAAGAGAAGTGATGTCAGTGTTGAAGGGAGCAGTAGTGTGTTCCTGTTGTAAGATCTCTTCCTTGTCAAAAGTTGGGAACATGGAGTTCATCCTCCTAATAAACTTTAACTTCCTCTGAACTGTGACTCAAGACCCACTTGGGACCAATGAATGCCTAATAATTTTATCCATTTGGAAAGAGCACTGGACTTTGAGTGAGTAGACCTATGTTGGGGCCTGGCTGAACTACTACTACTATCTCTGTAGCCTTGGGAAAGTCAATCCAAATTTCCAAGGCTCACTTGCCTCCTTGTAAAAAGGATTTAATAATACACACCCCTTAGGCAGTTGTAAAGGGAACAGAAGACAACTGTGTAAAAGCTTCTAGCACTGTATCTGATACAGAGTATGTGCCCAGGAAATGTGTGTGGAATCTCTAAGGCACTTTTACATCCATAATCACCATTTAGTCCTCACACCATCACCATGGGGTTATTGACAGGTCACTGAGGTGCAGAGAGGGCAAATAATGCCACCAAAGCCACATAGCTAGTTAATGACAAGGTGAAACCTACACATCATATCCTCTGCCTCTCAATTCAACATACTTCCAAGTGATGCCTTCTGAAAAAGTCATTTCTATAACTGAAGTCACTTTAAAAATTATTATTTATATCTGAGTTCAGAGATGCTGTCTAATATACAATAAAGATATTTTTTAAAGCCTACAATTTGCTTCAAAGATCCCTGGAATGCAAGTTGGAGTAGAATAATTGGGCATTCTGTGTTCAGTTCGTTCCTTAACTTGAGACCATAAGGTTAGTCTGTGTCTGCTTTACCCTAAAACAGCCTGTTAAAATATGAACATCTTCCAATTAAGTACTATAGCTAGTACAATTATGTGTTATCATTTAGTCCACACCCTGAATAAAAAGAAGGAGGAGGAAAAGAAGGAGGATGGGGAGAGGAAGGGACAGAAGACCAAGAAAAAAAAAGACAAACACAGTCATTGTTGTTAAAGCCAAGAAATATGCCAACCTGCATTTTTTTTTTTCAAGAGAGATCAGGTCACTCATATTTGATGAGTGAATGAATATACTCACACAGATCATTTGCATAGTATTTATGTATTTAAATCCACTGTCTCATTCACTCCTCAAAGTCTTTCAGAATGGAGAGGGCAAGAATTGTCATCATTTTTTTCGCACAAAAAAATGAGAGTCCTGTAGGTGGTTGACAATCCCAGTTTGCAGCAGACAGAAGATCCAGCAAGATAAGGTCTAGTTCATAGTAGCTTTTAAACTCATATCTAAGGCTTAGTCTGCTGTTTTGAAAGAAGGAAGAACAGACACACCTGAAGCAAACATAGGGGCAAGAATACATTTTTATTGAAGAGCTTATAGTACTGTGTCCCATTTCTTGTTCATTTGACCATCTCCCTGCTCTTCTGTGAGCTCTGTGACAGCAAAAACCCCACTCTTTTTTTTTAATGGGTGTTTCTTCCCTGCTTAGCAGAATGCCCAGCACCTTATAGGCATTCACTTATGGCAAGGCACACAGAGTGGAGCTGCTGTGATAATTACTCACTCTTCAGGTATTGAAGATACACTCAACACACTTTAATTGTAAACCAACTTATATTCATTTAATTTTAAGTGTTAATACTATAATTATTTGTTTCTGAGTTCTGATGTTCACTGCACTATGAATTTTAGGGAGATGCTCACATACCAGTGAATTTCAGGGGATTTAGCAGTCAGAACAGTGGACGCCTAGCACTATTTCCAGGTTGCTGTCAGCTCTGCCTGAGCTTAGAACCGACACTGGTTTCCAGACTTGGCCTTCCTGCAGAACTCTCCCTGCCAGCTCCCCACTCCCCTGATTCTTTGCCTGTTAGCTCATACAGCTTGAGGGGTTGAAGGGAGTGCAAGTGTGGGGAGCTGGTGTTTGCAGCCCAACCACAAACTGCTTTACCTTTGTTCTAAGCCAGAGCCTCCCAATCATGCCTCAGACTGTTGTTTTGAAAGTAGAAACTAGGATGTAGGATGGGAGTCCTTAACACCAAGATGGTCTCTTTGTTCCGGGCACTAGAATTAAATATTTATGTTGGCAGAAAGCATGAGTTGTCAGCTTGAGTTGGGAGACAGGAAAGTTGGGTTCTGGTGCTCAAGAGTGGGTGGCTGCCTGTGAGAGTGAGCAGGGATGCATAGCAGCCCCTGGTGACTCATTCTCACGCCTCACTTTGGTACTCCTAGACTAAAGGGGAACAGAAATACTTTGCCTGGTAGCTAGCACTCAGCTGGGGGGAAGTTTGGACATCTGAATTTTGGCAGCCTCTCTAGACCAGCTTGCCCAATACCCTCATGTCCTAGGCTGGGAAACTGAGAGCAAAGCGTGGTGGGACTTACCCAACGCCATTATTACTCAAAATGGAGTCTAGATCTTCAACAGGCCATGGAGGCATTAGACCTGCAGTTAGAGAGCTGTGTGACCTTGGATCAGTCACTTGAACTCTCTGAGCCTAACTAAAATGGGAATGATTTCCAACCTTGGGATTAAATGAAATAATGTAAGCAAAAGATACTCCATTTAGTACTTTCAAAGCTCTACACTGGAGTCAGTAAGCTTTCCTCTGGAGGTCCAGATAGTAAATATTTTAGGCCTTGACGGTGCTGTGATTTCTGTCACAATTACATGATTCTGCCATTGTAGTGTGAAAGCAGCCATAGAAAATGCATTCAAAGCAAACCAAAAGAGTGTGATTGTGAAAGGTTTATTTACAAAAATAGGCAGTGGGCCAGATTTGGACTACGGGCTGTAGTTTGCTGATCCTGCTTGCAATGTTTGTTAGTTGTTGCAGTTACTATTGATGACACAGCAAATGACCCCAAAACTTAGCAGCTTAAAATAACCATTTGATTTTGCTCGTGGATCTGTGGGTTGGAAATTCAGACAGTACATAGCAGATTGGGCTTTCTTTGCTCCACAAAGAGTAGGGCCTCAACTGCAAGAATTCAAAAGCTGGGAGTAACTTGCTTGCTTGGGTGAGAATTATCTGATGGCTTCTTTACTCATCCATCTGGAGCCTAGGTACCAGGGCTGCTAAAGCATCCACATATGGCCTCTCCTTATGGCTTGTCTTCCTCCCACCACAGTGGCCTCAGGGCACTCAGATATCTTATATGGAGGCTCACGGTTCCAAGTGAGAATGTTTCAGTGAGCAAGGTGGAAGCTGCATCCCCTTTAATGACCCAGACTCAGAAGTCACACGGCATCCCTTCCATTTTGCTCTACTGGTCAAAGCACTCATGAGCCTGCCCGTATTCAAGGTGAACTGTCAAAGAACTGGGGCAGAGGTCTTGTTTTAAAGCCATTATAGAAGAGATGAATTGTGTAAACACATGCACATTGAATAACAGTTATACTAACTTACCACTTACCATGTGCCAAGCACCATTTCATGAACTGTATTCCTCTAACATCCCTTCGAGATAGATAATATTATCATATACATTTTATTTTTACTAATTTATTTATTTAGAGACAGGGTCTCACTCTGGTGGCCAGGCTGGACTGCAGTGGTGCCATCTTAACTCACTGTAGCCTCGACCTCCCAGGCTCAAATGATCCTCCCACCTCAGTCTCCCGAGTAGCTGGGACTACAAGTGTGTGCCACCATGCACAGCTAATTTTTGTATTTTTTGCAGAGATGGGGTTTCACCATGTTGCCCACACTGGTTTTGAACTCCTGGGCTCAAGCGATCCAGCTGCCTCATTCTCCCAAAGTGCTGGGACTACAGGTGTAAGCCATCACGCCCGGCCACACACTTTAAAGACAAGAAACACTACAGAACAGAGAGGTCAATTAACTTGGCTAAGGTCATAAATATAGTAGGTTGTAGAACAAACATTGGAACTCAGGTAGCAGGGCTCCAGTGTCTGTTCTAACCCCTACACACCCTGCCTCATTGTGATCATAAAAGCAGAAACGCTCTTTCTACTACTTGAGTAGAGCTGGATTCAGAACCAGAGGCTTTGGACTTCAGAGTGTCTAGCAGTCTTCCCATCAGCAATCAGTCACAAACACTATTACACATTTTCTCTGCATCCAGACTGTCTGGGCATCATGAATAGTACAAGGGAAAATATACAGTACTTGATTTTGTCCACAAGAAACCTAAACTATGGGTAGGGAGATTGCATTCTGATTTCATTCTCACAATCTCACAAGATAAAACTTTTATCCCCATTTTATAGATAAGGAAACTGAGGCTCAATGGTTAAATTTCTACTTGCTCAGTACCTTCTTACTACTGCCCAGGTGGAGTCCAGATTGAAATCCAGAACAGTCTTATTTGTAAGTCCATGCTCTTTGCCACAGAATCCAGTGGAGAAAAGTCTGGAACGTGTAATACAAGCTCTATCGAAGAAAAAACAACTCTCAGTTCCTAGAAAATTAGATCTAACCTATCCCTCAGCAGTGATCTTGGTCCAATTCCCTCACTGCAGAGATGGGAGGCTGAGGCATAGAGATGGGCATTGAGGAGTTCCTGGCCATCCAGCTTCTTAGACCCAAAGCTTAAGCTGGGACTGGGAGCTTTTCCTACTGCCCCTGTCTGCCACATTGTGCTGGAAGTGGCAGGGAGGGGAGCCATGGCAATGGGGGTGGGAGGGGTGGGCGTGAGCTAACGGGAAGTTGTTTGCCAAAGCTGTGTTGGGGGAAGGAGCATTTTACAAGACCTGGGCCTCTGGCCTGGAAACATCTGTTTCCCTTCAAATCAGCGAGGAGACTTTTGCCTCCCCAGAATGCCTAAATCATGTTGTGGCTGGGGAAGAGCAGGCGTTGGCCTGGAGACTTCAAACGCATTCTCCTGTACTCTCGGGGACCTGGGCCTGACGTGGGCCTCTAGGGCTCTGTCCCTGCTCTTACCCCCTGTCAGATCTGTGAGAAGCTCTCACCGCCAATTAACTTCTTGGTTTCATTCTCTCACCCCTGCTGTGAGGAGGTCTGGGGGTCTTGGATGGGACCAACAACAGCTTCCTTTCTACCCACCCTCCTCTGATCTCCACTGGGACCACTTACTCTCATTGGGGGTGAAGTCAGAGCCCTGGGCAGTGGCTTAGTACTAACCCTAATGATGATGCCAAAAGCGATTGATTGCTTATTGATTATTGCATAGCATATGTCGGGAATTGTGCTGAGCACTTTCCATGCTGCACTGTCTTTTATTCTAACAAGAACCCTCCATGGTGAGTTTTAATATTATGATGCCCATTGTACAGGTAAGTACATTGAGACAAGGCTACACAAAACCAATGTACGAGAAGCCAGAATTTAACAACAAATTGTCTGATTCCAAAGCCATGCCTTTAGCCCTCTTGTTATTCCATTCATTTTAGTAACCCTTCAATCTAGTCATCTTCTGTTCATTTTACAGATGGAAAGACTGATTTCCAGGAAAGGGAAATGAGCCTCATTCATGAGGCTCATTCATTCTGACCTGTGTGTACTGAGCATTGGCGCACCAGGTGTAGGTGTTTAGAGATGAGCAGAACCATATTCTGATCCTGAAGACAGTCACATACTCATAGGGGCAAGAGAGAAGTGAAGGGGTGCTGACCTAGCTGTGTGACATGTGCACCATGTTGCATGGGCACCATGCAGGGGAAAAGGAGGGCTAAGCAGCTTCTCAGATGGGTCAAAGCAGGCTTTCCAGAGGAGGTAAGGTTTGAGTGATGCTTCAAGGACAAGGTGGAAAGGGGTCAAGTGAAGAAGGGGATGAGCGACTCAGCCAGAGGGTGCCATCGGTGGAAAGGTTCGGAGGTGGGATCTGTGTTCTGGAACCATCAGCAGCTGGAGATGTCTCTGCTGTGAAACAGAGTAGGGAGGAAGGTCAGCAAGCACACCTAGACCTCTGACCAGAGCTCAAATGAGGGGGTTCCAAGTTGAGGAGTTTGTCCTGAGAGTGATGGCCTTTGTCCTAAGGATGATGAAGATGATGTCCTGAGGATGACAATGAAACACTGAAAAATACTTTGGAGTAGTCATCCCAAGGCATTTCCCCACACAGTGTGTTTGTTTGGATTTCAACCTCCCAATACACTGAGGCTGTATTACTGTAGGTATGCAAGATCTCGTATCACGCAGTCTGTGGGCAAGCTGGTACTCAAATTCAGGTGTCAGCCACCTTCCTTCCCCTGAAATAAGGCCAAGCAAAGGAATAGCAATGGTTTGGGCCTGGAGCTCCAGGTTCCTAAATAGACCACCCAATGTTATCCATGAGCCACCTCTTTCATAATGAAAGCATCCCGTAAGTAGACTTGGACCTCAATCAGCCAGGGCATGGAAATGTAGGAGAGAGCACTGGAGGAGGAGTCAGGAATGCCAGAGTCTTTAGTATGAACTTATTGGCAATTGGGTTTTGCACAAGTTGTTTTTCCTTCTGGGCTTTGGTTTCTTCACTTATAAAATCAAGATTGGGAGTTGATGGTACAGGAGTTTTAGTTCAAATTATCAGTGAACCTCAGCTTGCTTCAGAGAGACGATGACAGAACTGAGCAGGGAGAAGCTAACACTCTTTCTGATCCTGAGAAACTCAGAGGTCTGATTACTCTCTCTCTCTCTCTCTCTCTCTCCCTCTCCCTCTCCTCAGTCTCTGTCTCTGTCTCTCTCTGTCCCTGGCTCTCCGTCTTTCACTCTCCTGCTGTATGGATTTGCTTGCGGTATATATTTGTATCTGTTTCTTGGTCTCTGTCCCCCTACTTCCCACTTTCTCTGTCTCTTTCTCCCTCTCTCCTTCATTATCAGGGACTGCCACTTTCTACCCTTCACAAATAACCCCTCCAGGCCCTGCCTGGTCCCCTAACAGCTTTCAGATGTGCCTCTGGAACAGTTCTACAATTACATCTGAGACAGGCAGAAAGCGCATGGCCTTGTGACTTTTGACCCAGGACTGTGAGGTTGACATCTTCCTCCTTCTCCACCCCCCAGCAGGGTTGCGTGAGGCCTCCTCCATCTCGAGGTCCCCACTGGCATGTTTGGTTACTATAATAACAAAAATAGAAGCTACCTTTTAGGGAGCAAATATTGAACTGGGTCTATTATTGTCATTGTATCACTGAGTCTTGACCCCCAACTTGTGAGATATGGATAATTTCACCCTATTTTACAGGTGAGGAGACTGAGACTCAAAGAAGGTGAAGTGACTTCCCAAAGAATGTTCAGCCAGCAATTGGAGAAAGCAAGGATTCTACCCAGTTTTTATGGCATGAATACCTGAGACCACTTCTTCCCCAGCATGGTGGGGGCTCTCTTATTCATGCTCTTTGGCTAAGCAGCGAGATGACCCTGGGCCCTCTTGGGTGGAGGAAATGGATTGCAGAAGCACCACAGGAACATAAGTGGCCTATGAGAAAGCAGTGTTAAAACATATTCCTACTTTTCATATTTTGAGCTTTCATTCATATATTCTATTCACTACAAGCCTTCCATGTTTCCCTTGGTTGAAATACATCTTCTAACTCCAAGAAAGCATTTTTAAAAATGTATTGTCTTGCCCTAATAAGTGCTCTATGTATGGTCTTTATAAAAATCCTCTTCTTACAAGCCACTTTCTCATGCATCACTCCATGTCATCCTTGAGACAACCATGTACTGTCTGTGAAATTAACCTCATTTTATTGATGGAGAAACTAAAATTGAGAAATGAGAGATGGTACGCTTTGATTCATTCATTCATACCAGTATTTATCAAGTGCCTACTATGTGCCTAGCACTGTGTTAAATGACAACAATATGCTGTACCCAAGCTGAAGTGTATGCACTCTGAGACATGCATGCACTCTGGGACATGCATGCTAGTGTTTACGTCTTGCCTCTGCCACTTTCTAGATGGGTCCATATGTGGATGATAAGTGCTTACATAATGTTGCCCAATGCTGTTCTCACTTCCCACCTTGCCACTTGCTTACTCTCACCTCCTCGAATTTATTTATGATCTTGTTCTCAACCCTTCTGCATGGCTTTCCAATGATAACTTACCTCACAGTGCACTTAAATTTCACATCTATCCATACTGCACTTGTGAGGTGGGTGGCAGTCTCTCTATCACAGTTGCTGGGTGCAGAGAGGTGCAGTGAGCTCAGAGAGGTGAAGCAACTTGCCCAAGTTCACAACGCTAGTCAGTAAAACTGGAATATGAACCCACATATGGCCATCTCCAAGACCGGGCGCCTTCCTCTGTCACCCCCTGCTTCCTTTGTACCAAGAAGTTTTGACTCATGGTACCCTTTATTAAAACAACCTTTGAGGCCTCAGGTCATGGGAAGTCAAAGCTGGCAGGGCCCATGTAGGTAACCCAGATTTGATCCTCTGAGCTTGCAAGTGGGAGCAATAAAATGGCAGCTGAGAGCAAAGAGCGTGGGTTTTAGAGTAAGACAGATGATCGTCTTGGCTCCTTAATTTTCTGAACCTGTGACTTTGGACACATTGCTTAATTTTTTTAATCTTCAGTTTTATCTTCTGAAAGGTGTAGATAATGAGGGTGATTATTTTAGCATGTTTTCATAAGATCAGAAAACGTATGAGATGGCACTGCTTCAACATAGTTGGGGTTCAGCAAATGTAGCTAATGGAATCACATTTTTACAGAGTTGGTTTCTATAGAACTGTGATCAGAAGACAACAGCTTAGGGTGGTTGCATGTATGAACTTTAGAGTCAGAGAAACCAAGGTTTAAATTGCCAATCCTAGTAATTACCAGTGGTTCTGGACATGCTGTTTCCCTTCTCTGAGCCTCACATATAAAATAAAGAGAGTAATAGTACCTGTCATTTAGGATTGTGTTGGGGAACTGATTGTGTTAATGTAGGTAACTCTTAGCTCAGTGCTTGACACATATTAGGGTCTTAGCACTTAATAATTAATTTGTATAACCAACATAATTATTAAGTGCAAGTAAGTATGGCCAATCAGGGCTCACCATTCTGAAACTTGGTAATCATAGTGTTTTGCCTATTTTATAACATGGGATACTTTGAGATGCAGGGGAGGAGTTAAGAAAAGAGGGCCATTAGGATGCCAGTCTCTTCTGCTTAATGTAGGGAACCCTCTACCCACTTCACACTACTGCCTCTACCCTTAAAAGCTAGTGAAAAATGATGGCATGATGCAGACAGAGCACTCAGATGCTCAACTCTTCTATTCAGACTGTTTTTGGCCTCTAAGGCTCACATCACCTAGAAAGTCGTTTCTGCTCCCTTCTTAGACTTTGCTTAACTGTAGAACTTGGAGATCTCGGAATACAAGGGTCGCAGAGCTTCCCCAAGATAGGACAGAGGACAGAGGCTGCTCTAGAAAGAATTAAGTGCTCTGGACTAGACTTGAATCTACCAGGTCTATGTTTTACCAGTTCTTCCCTTCTAAGGCCACACAGGCTGTGTCTGCTCCCACCAATATAGCATGGAGCTTCGGATGACATCACAGAAAGGTGGGGATATGCCTTATAGCCAGATTAACCCCCAGTCTCCCTGGCATGGCCTACAAGGTTCCCACCAACCTTTTACCTCATCTCCCTTTGTTTCAGCCATACTGGCTACCCATGTCTTCAACTGTCTGGGCTCCTTCTCTCCTCAGGACCTTTGTACTTCCTCAGCATCCTACATAGAATGCTCTTTCCCCAGGTCTTCCTTCCATAAACCAGTTCTTTCTCACTATTCAGGTCTTAGGTCCTAAAGATTCTTCTTCAGGAAGGCTTTCATGGGCTACATTCTGAAGCCTATACTCCCCACACTCCCGCATTAGTCTTTTTCTCATTATTCTGGTATATTTTCTTCCACACTAAACGATTATCTGATTTTTTGTTTTACTTTTGATTTTACTTATTTTTTTGATCTGTGACCTGGACTCTCTTGTTCATCTTTATAACCTTAGCACTTAAAGTACTTCCTGGTGTGGGGTAAATGCTTAATAAATATTTCTTAAGTGAGCAAACTAATGAATATATAAATGGATATATCCAGCCATAAAGGATAGCATTAGGGCTCACTTCTCAGACCCTGGACTCAGATGGCTTGAATTCAATACCCCCGTTCTGTCCCTCAGGAACTGAGACAGTGGAAAGATACACAATCTAAGTCTCAGTGTCCTCATTGACAAGATGTGGGTGACAAAAAAATCCCTCCCTTTTAGGCTGAGATGAAGTGCAAAGTGCCGAGTAGGCAGTTAGTGCTCAATAAATACTGTATAATTATTGTTCTTTTTTAAAAATCATTTTTCCTGTAGCCTAATGTGCCATGACTCTGTGTTCTTCCCTGCAACTCCCAGGGCCTTCTGTGAAGTCACAGCCTGGTGCTCTGTTTTCTTGCTGTGCTGCAGGTTCACTCTATATGCTGTGGATACACGAGGGAGGCACTCAGAGCTAAGCACGGTGACCCTGAGGACGGCCTGTCCACTGGTAGATGACAACAAGGCAGAAGGTAGGTAACCCAGTTTTTCAACTCCAAGGTAACTCCCATATTTCCCCTAAGTTCTGTACCCAACAGTCACTAATCATTAAACATATACACATACACACACACATACACCAACACACTGGCACAGGGAGAAGAAAGTGAAGGCAGGCACTAAGGGAACAGGAGGAACATGGAGCTAAATTAATCAAATTCATGAAGGGAAAAATTAAGATCGACTAGCAATATCTTTGGCAGTGGAAAGACTTCCCCCTCTTTTAGAGAGATGATCTGTGTTCTGACTTACAGGCCTGGAATGGTAGGGAGTCAGAGCCCCATGACTGTATCTTGTCCCTTGGCCTAGATTTCTCGGGGACCAATCATTTTCTCCCACTTGTCTTTGCTAGAGTAGTAAAGAGATGGCACCTAGAAGACCATTTCACCTTGTGGTGCCCATAGCAGACATCATTAGCAGATCACGGCATGCTGTTCCATCCAGTCCCATGGTGGCCTCAGAATCCTCAGCAGAGAGCTACCATCAGTGATTATCAGTCAGTTAGCATGCAAGATTAAATGTTTTTGGTGCTCCCGGTTCATGATGTAAACAGCAGGCAAAAAAACACCTGAAAAAAGTACAATTAGTCAATCAGATACACCATATACTTAGTTCTTGAGCATTGTGTAGATGCAGTTTCTGCATCAAGTCTAGCAAAATGTGACAGTGGCTCATAAGTCCTGGTGGTCTACTTAAAGTTGAACAATTATTTCTCAAAAGTTCAAGCAATGCAGTAGAGACATGGTCTCCACCTTTTAGGAATTCACATTGTGGGTGGTGAGACAGACATTTCTGCAGATGGCTCAATAATAAACTCAATTATAAATGTTTTATATGCTACCAAAGGAGAGGGGATTTGAAGTATTTTCCTGATAAATTTTAAAAAATTTTATTTTAAAATAACACATGTCCATTGTTTTAAAAAAAAAAAAAGTACAAATAAAATCAGAGTAGAAAATAGGGTAACATAAATGTTCCTCCCATTTTTACTCTAAGTTTCCAGATTCTCCTAGTGGCAACTGTTGTCAGTAATGATTTAGGGCCACATAGAGATTTCGATCAGGGTTTTTGAAGCTGAAAGAATATACCTTCTACTCATGATGAATTGAAGTTACTTTCATTAGCAGGAGTAACTGAAGCAGTAGGAATAACCATGAACAGCAAGCAGAAGCCTTTGGATTTTCTTTGAAAGGTGTTTCAAATGGGGACCTATCAGACCTGATCACAGAAATGTGTTGGAAATACAACAAAGGGGAAATAGAAGGAGGACGTTGAGATTATCCAAGACAGTTTATTTAAGCCAATTGTATATAAAATCACAAGTACAATAATTATATTGATAATTAAGCTTGCAATTATGAGCACAAACTTTGTGCCAGGCCCTGTGTTGAGTGCTTTGTATCCACTCTTTAATTCAGTTCTCCCAATGCACCTCCAGAATAGACATCATTACCTCCAGATGATAGGAAACCAAACACAACCAGTCAATAAGTATTCCTGATGGAATTAAGGTTTGTCTGCTCCCAGAGCTTATGCAAGCAAACTATCTCACCACTGTGCCTTTCTTATTGAAGCCCATGCTTATATCCTTACTTGTTTTCACCACCCAATGATCAATTTCTGCCCTTCTGACCTCTCAGAAATAGCTGACAAGATCTACAATCTGTACAATGGGTACACAAGTGGAAAGGAGCAGCAGATGGCCTACAACACCCTGATGGAGGTCTCAGCCTCAATGCTGTTCCGAGTCCAGCACCACTACAACTCTCACTATGAAAAATTTGGTGACTTCGTCTGGAGAAGTGAAGATGAGCTGGGGCCCAGGTATGGGCGTATTTGTGTGATTGGAAGGGCATATTCTTTTTGCTTCCAGTTGACTTTTCTGGACCCTTTCCCCATAGGCTGAGAATAGGTTTTATCAAGTAAATAAGGGTGATTATCACCTTAGTCGTGTCAAGGCTAAAAATAGAAAATGAGCAGGGAGAATGAAAGAATCTTGGAACTTTAGATTCCTGCACTCCTGGAATGTTTAATAGGGAAAGGGCATTGATGCTCTTTGCATTAATCATTCTCCTTGCTCATCTCCCACCTCGTTTTACAGATAGGAAACTTAGGCTCTTTGAAGGCCTGTGTCCTAACCAAGATCACGGAGGAGAACGGCAGCGGGGCCATGACGCATAATCCAGGGCCTTTCTCAGTCTTCCTTAAGAAGTCTGAGTTTTTCTACAGTAAATAGCTATGATTTTGACTAAAGTCCATTAGTGAACACGACTACATAAATTTATGAATTCAACGTGTATGAAGGCTTTATTTTTGTCCTGCATGCCAGTCACTATGCCAGGAATCAGCAATGATTCAAACAGAACTAAGGCACAGTCACTATCATCTAAAGCTTCATAAAGCAGTATATGCAGTGGTGGCTGCATTTTATGTCTTGCATCTAGCAACATTCATCCATTCAGCATATATTTAACAGCACCTGTTATGTGGTGGCTGCTGACAATGCAATGGTAAAAAGGTAGAAATGGTTGCTGCCTATATATAACTTCCTGTTGCAGGTAGTTAAACAGGCAGTTATGTAGAGCAGGAATAATAAGTGTCATGATAGCAGAAGAACAGAACTCTTTGGGAATACACATGAGACATAGGCATCTGGTCTAGGTCACCCAATGAAGCTGCACTGGGGCTGAGAGCCTGAGGCCTAAGGTTTGAGTTGGGGTAAGGTAAGTAAGGGTTGCTGGGGAGAAGGATAGGTGTTTGGAGTAGAGAAACTACCTGACGGAATGCTCAGAAGAGAAAATATTACATGGCAGTGGAAGTTTTCTTCTCAACTTTGGATCATTTGCCTACCACTTTTGTGACTTTTGCCATCTCACCACCATATATATTTTATTTTGTATTTCTTTCTTAGATTCACTTCTTATTAAAAATGTATTTGAACAGAAAACACAACATCATCTTGTAAAGGAAAAACCAACACCATCTTCCCTTAATAGAAAATTAAACCTAACCCTTCAATACAATGGACAAAATCAACAAAAGTGGAACAAGACAAAAAACAGAAAACAATGTTGTTCAATTCTAGCAGAGCCTGAGGCTGTCCCTTCAAAAGGGAGATTAGTTAGAGAAGTGTTAAAGACACAGCCCCAAACCAAGATTGTCTTTTCTTTTTTTGAGATGGGGTTTCGCTCTTGTTGCCCAGGCTGGAGAGCAATGGTGCTATCTTGGCTCACTGCAACCTCCACCTCTTGAGTTCAAGCGATTCTCCTGCCTTAGCCTTCCAAGTGGCTGGGATTATAGACACCCACCACCATGCCAGGCTAATTTAAAAAAAATTTTTTTAGTAGAGAGAGGATTTCACTAAGTTGGCCAGGCTGGTTTCGAACTGCTGACCTCAAGTGATCCTCCTATCTCAGCCTCCCAAAGTGCTTGGATTACAAGCATGAGCCACCGACCGGCCCAATGTTTTCTTTTTGAAGTAACCTGAAAGAGGGGAAGAGAATGCAAGAGCTAATCTAACCACTTTTGCAAATGTGATTCATTTTTGTTTAATATTGGGTCTGTGATCATCTTGAGTACCACCTAAAATCCTTTCCCTACCCTAGAGGAACTCAGCCTACACTTTGGTAAACACTGTGTTTGGAGCAACTAAAGAATTTCCATGTAGTTGCAACAAAGTGTGTGACAGCAGGAATGGTAAGAGATAATAAGGGGGAGGTCAGTGGGAGCCAGATCCTGAATGCTCTTTAAATTAGGTTAAGAAGTTGGTCTTATCTCCTTAGGGTAATGGTAAGCTTTTCAAGTATTTTTCACAAAAAGGAATAATATTATCACACCATCGAAGGAGAAAGATCCCTCTGGCTTGATTATAGGGGTCAAGGTAAGAAAGCGGCAGTGAGGCTCTAGAGGCTGTTGTGATAATAGTCCCAGGAAGACAGCATAGCATTCTAGGCCAGGGTGGCATTGGTGCATTGGAGAGAATCGCATGACTTCCTGAAATACTTAGTGGGCAGCACTTCATGCTTTAAAAACTTCGAAATGACCATGTAGGGTATTAATGCCATTTTTTGGATGATAAGGAAATTGAGGTCCCATGGGGCAAAATGAGCTGCCCAGAGTTGTGCAGAGTTTGACATGGAGGCCAGTTCTGCCTTGAGCTCTTACCTTGAGCCCTTAGAACATTTGCAATGGCCCTCCAAGAATTTTAGGCTCTCAGGGACAGAAATGAGAGCTTGGTCCAGGGATAAAAGGGATCTCACCCCAGGGCAAGGCCTTATCAGTTCTGTTGGGTCCTGGACTTTAACTTTCTCCCTTGCACATGAAAGGAAGATTCTTTAGATAAAACCTAAAGGAGGGCCAGACTAGCAGGCAGAAGTGAAGAGCCCCAGATGAAAGCTGCTGTGTGAGTCGTCTCGGCTGCCATCTTTCCTATGGACAGAGGAAGGCATTCCACTCTTTTGGGCTTTCCCAGAGGGCTCAGGGAGTTTGTGTGGAAGCTAAACCAGAGCTCCACTTCTGACTTTGTCTTTACAGCCTCCTGGAATCCTTTATCGGCCTTCAGGACATAAATCTTCTGGAAAGGCCGCCAGGCCGCCCACAAAGGATGGGCAATCCATTCAGTAATGGACTGTGATAACCTGCTAACCCCTAGTCAGGCAGTCACCAGCCACTGTCTGTGAACGTCCCCACCCTGTCATCCAACTTCCTCCTCCTCTGGTCTTTCTAGTCTCCAGGAGGATATCTGAGATTGCTCCAACATCCCACACTGATTATGTCAGCAGGAATCAAGGAAGCTGCCTCCTAATCTATCCTCGTGCTGCTAATAAACTCACTGTGCAACCCTGGGCTCTGCCACTTTCTGGCCTTTAGTCTCCTCACCTATAACATGATCAGGATGAACTAGAACAGTGTTATTTTTTTTTAACCAGTGGCTTTTTTTTTCCTAAATAAATCTTACATGGAATCACAGCCCACCTCCACAGAGAATTCTCTAAAATGTCTACCCATTTGCTCTGTCACACCCTCATGGTTTAACTATCTTTCCTGCACTTACTAGATTTAGAATCTTATATTGCTTGTATGTTTACTTACATATTATCTGTCTTCCCCACTACAATGTAAACTATGTGTAGTTAGTGATCCCTTATGTCGTATTCACATTTATAAGTAGGTTCTAAGTAATTAGTTGTTGAGTAATTGGGTAATGAGATGATTAAATGTGTGGACCAGATGACTAAAGATTTGTTCTGGTAGAAACTGGAGTGGGTGGCATGGAGTCCCACCTGCTGGGTCACCTCTTCTATGCCCCTCCACCCCACCCAATCCCAAGCATCCCTTATGTCTCTCCAAGCCCTCAAGAATCTTTAGATCACAGTTGGAAACAATTGAATTCCATGAACTCTGAGGTCTTCTAATATTCCAAGAAATGCAATGTCCTTGCAAATATTAAAAGACTTGAAGGTATCTCACTTCATTGATTGATTGATTCATTCATTCATTTAATGTGCTAACTATGTGTCAGGCCATGTACTGGAGGCTAAAAATACAAGTGAAGATGACAGATCCTGCCTTTACAAGGTTCAGCATGTAATGAGGAAAAGATTGGTCAGCCGGCAATTGCAATGGCATTTGGCATGTGAATGGACGAGCATTTCAGAGCAGTGCTTCTGAAACCTTAACGTGCCTGAGAATCACCTGGGGACTTGTTACAATCTAAATTGACTCAGTAGTCTGGGTTGGGCCTGAGATTCTGCATTTATTGAATTCCGTGAACTCTGATGTCTTTTAACATTCCAGAAAATGCAATGTAACAAGTTCTCATAGTGATGTTAATGTTGTTGGCCCCGAAAGCACACTTGGAGTGACCAAGTTCCAGATGCAGAAAGTTGGAGCAGCTAATCCAGACCTGGAGCTCAAGGAAGAATCCTTGTGAAAGAAAGAACGTTTCTAAGTTTAGAAACAGAATGAAGAAGGGTCCTCCAGGTGGAAGGGAGAGAGTCTTCTCATCAGAAGGAATTACCAATGCAAAGATGAGAGAAGGTTGGGTAAGAGAATATAGTTCAGTTAAAAATACAAATCTTATTGGAGAAAAGAATTCAAAGTGAAAGAGGAGAGTTCAAGGTGAAAAGGAAAAGCAAACAAACAAAAACAACAAGGCTGGATTGTTTAGCAAAGGACGGATCATGATGGCTCTTGTGAGTTCTGTTCACAAGTTTCTTCTTTCTCCCAGAAGCCATATAAATGTTTTAAACAGAGGAGCAATTTGGATAAATTTGCTCTGCCTTTCAAGGATTAGCAAGTGTGCAGAACATCACAGTGGAAATAAGAGATGGCAAGATGCTTCTCCAAAGCCAGGAGCCCAGGGATTCTGTCCTAGCCTTGTCACCTACTTGTTGTGTGACCTTGGACACAAGCCATCCCCATTCTGGACCTCGTTTGTAACATGAAAGGGCTGAACTCCAAAGTCTCTTCCAGCTGGGAAGCCAACGTACCAGAAAACACTGAAGGTCATAAAGACCAGAGAATAGACACATCGTTAGTATAATTTCACCTCCAGCCCTGCACGTTTTGTTTCTCAGGGACCCAGGTTGACTAGAGTGATAAGAGCTTTTTCCAGGAGTACATTGAGGACTGATATCATAAGATGAGCTCTATTAGGATTCTCTTGGACTATGTAATCACGAAACCCCAAAATGTTTTCAAATCTTTCCTAAATCTGTGGTCATACGTGTCCCCACAAGATTTAGTGACAAAAGGACATCTCTTACCTCTGCCTAATAAATCTATCAGGCCAGTGTCCCCCAGAGCCTAGTTCTTATGATCACAAGTTACTGCAAACAGCTGCTCGAAGAAGACCTGCTGACACCCAGCTGTCCCCAACCATAAGGTTCCTATTAGGAGACTTGAAAAACCGAGCTCATAGGTGGCCAGGGACCAGAATTTTCTCGGGTCAGAACATCTTTGACCACTCTTGGGCTTCTCTATACTTTCAGTTACGTTTGAGCATATTGAGAGAGAGGAGACAGCAAGCTCTTGAGGACATTTTGCTTCCATTAAATTGACCTATCTGGACCAGGAATGATGTATTTATGATGTCAGCTCCTCTTGCCTCCATGGCAGGCATTACGAATAGATTGCAGAAATCATCACAGGATCTTTCTCAACATGTCATGGGATTTGAAAAGAGTTACACATCCCCTGCTGTGTTCTTAGTGAAAACAAACAAGCCTGGTATGTCACTGTGTATTCCTCCAAGATTGTGTTAGCTGCTTCTTTGGATATGTTGAATTAACTCTCGGAATTTTTAAGATAATGGGAGCAAGAGCAGACTTAGGCTTCTAGGGTCATATTCCTATAATCTTAGAAGCACTTTTAACTTTTTTCTGTATATTTTGGCATTTCTAAAATCAGGACGGATTGTGCACAGTGGATGTGTACATTAAGCATTGTATTCCTCTTTTCTTGAATGGCTGTTATTAAAGCATTGACATATCTTATAATTAAAGGTATCTTCCATTTTACCTTCAATTAAGAAACAAATACTAATACTAATACCAACTAACTATTACTAACAAAGAAATACTAACAAAACACACTGACTTTGGACGTTGAACAAGTGTCCCATGGATCTGTTTTCCCCACTGATAGTGTATAGCAAGGTTAGTTATTGTCTTGAAGTTCCCATCAGTTCCAACTGAAATAGCTTTGGATCAGTTGAGACTCAGTCATTTCTGTCATCAAAGAACACATTTTTGAAAAAGTCTTATGATTTCTTCTGAGTGGATGAAAAGAAAAAGCAAATGCAAACATTTTCAGTGGTCACCTTACAAATCACATTTCAAACCTGGTGTTAAAGGTGTATAACCAGTGGCAGTATCTGAGCTTCTGACTTTCTGTTGGATAGGAGCAAGCTGAGGCCAAATTTGATGTAGGTTTATTTTGAAAGTAACCCTGATGAACTACTGGTAAGTCATAAAACCGTGGCTTCATTGCACAAGTTCATCACATCAGCTTAAAAATATATGTGTATATATTCATATTTTAAAATGAAAATACCTTCATTTGATTTTGTTCTGAAATAATTCTTGTTCATTATATAAAATCCAAATGATACAGAAATATATAAAATAATGAAAATTGTGCACCTCTCGGCCACATAATCCCAACCCTACCCCAGAGAGTGCATTGTTAACAGTGTACATGTGTATTTCCATATACAGATATGGAAATGCATGGAGATAGGGAAACAGATACAGGCTTAAGAATATGTTCATGTCTACAACCATAGCTCTATCATCTCTACTATGTTTAACAACTCCATGAACTATGTTCTAATATCTGCCTATTTCTATTTAACAATATGCCGTACGAGTTTTTCCCCGCAGATACATATGTCAATGTTTTTTTTTTTTTTTTTTGAGATGGAGTCTTGCTCTGTCGCCCGGGCTGGAGTGCAGTGGCCGGATCTCAGCTCACTGCGAGCTCCGCCTCCCGGGTTTATGCCATTCTCCTGCCTCAGCCTCCGGAGTAGCTGGGACTACAGGCGCCCGCCACCTCGCCCGGCTATTTTTTTGTATTTTAGTAGAGACCGGGTTTCACCGTGTTAGCCAGGATGGTCTCGATCTCCTGACCTCGTGATCCGCCCGTCTCGGCCTCCCAAAGTGCTGGGATTACAGGCTTGAGCCACCGCGCCCGGCCATATGTCAATGTTTTATCTTTTTTAAGGGTCTTTTAGTCATGCAAATATGTGACTGTATCACACATTAATCTGGTTTTGTATTAACAACCAACTATATTTCTTACAATTTCTTTGTTATTATAAACAAATCCACATAAACCTTTTGCCCACTTGCCTGATTATTTCTTTAGGTCCACATGATAATTTTATGCCATTTCATCCCTTTATTGACCCTTGCCGAAGAGCTGCTGTGTTTTGAAAGCTAAGGACTGAAAATTCTCACTTCAAGTCAGTTTGCATTTCCTTCCTTCCTTCCTTCCTTCCTTCCTTCCTTCCTTCCTTCCTTCCTTTCTTCCCTCCCTGCCCCCATCCCCAAGACGAAGTCTTGCTGTGTCACCCAGACTGGAGTGCAGTGGTGCAATCTCAGCTCACTGCAACCGCTGCCTCCCATGTTCAAACGATTCTCTTGCCTCAGCCTCCCAAGTACCTGGGATTACAGGCACCCGCCACTACGCTTGGCCAATTTTTTGTATTTTTAGTAGAGACGGGGTTTCACCATGTTGGCCAGGCTGGTCTGAAACTCCCGACCACAAGTGATCGGCCCGCCTCAGCCTCCCAAAGTGCTGGGATTACAGGTGTGAGACACCACGCCCGGCAGTTTGCATTTATTAATTCGATGTTCTTGCATAGTAAAGAGTTGAACACCAGAGGAGACCTACACTGTCCAAGAAGCAGGTGGGAAATATTAGTTGAGCATCTATTATTGGCCCAGTTATTTATATTTCATTTAATCTCCTGAACAATAGATATTGAAGATTAAGCAACAGAGAATCATGTGGAGTTATGTAAACTGTCCATAGTTGCAAGGTCTAAACTCTAAGTGTTGGAGTCTGAATTTAGAATATTGTCTTCTGATATTCAGCTGGTGTCCTGTGAAACCACATCGCATCCCAAGATATGTGCACAACTAAGAAAAAATGTGATATGTATCTCCACAAATAAATAAAATGCTTCAGCAGCAAATGGGAAAACATGACTTATGATAGCTGGGAAGATCTGGAAGGCTTCCTGAAGATGAAATTTCAGTGTGACTTTGAGTCATGAATAGAGCCTCAGCAAAAGTGGTCTTCTCAGCTCAGGAATTCAGTGCTTGGCAATTGTGTCACAGCAAAGTTTACTGTGAAGTGAGTGGTCATCAGATGATATTTCTCTGTGGATCAAGGCTCTCATGCCTTTTAGATTAAAAACAAATAAACAACAATGACAAACACCTGTTACGACTCCCACTGTAGCACACCCCTTTCTAAAACAGAATTGATTTAATCACCTCCAGCGATGGGGAACCCACTGCCACATGGAATAAACCATTCTAAATTTAGAGGACTTTAGCTTTACATTTTTTATTATTTTGAGCCAAATGTGTCTTCTGATAGTTTTAGGGTGGCTGTGTCATATGCTTTGGTGCCTTATAGTAGAGGATTGAAACTTCTCCCTATCCTCCTGTCACCCTGGTCAAATCAATGACTGGCTTGAAGCTCTTTTTTATCACCTGTAGACTCTAAAAGTGTGTTGAGGGTTAGATGTAAAATAATGTTGCATAGGTACACTTTCTGGCACATAGTGGGTACTCAATAAATTACAGTCATTATCATCCCTGACCCTCAGATTTTTGCCCATTTGTCTTTTGTTGCTACAACCATGTAACTAATGGCCTAAATCTCCTCTTCCATGGGCACTCTCCATTCCTGCTTTCAGCTCAGCAGGCTTGCTTTAGAGACATCCCTCAGCATCATGATCTGGCTGCAGTTTACATGTGTCCCTCTTACCAGAAGTGTCGGAGGTTCTCCAGATGGAGCCTGACGAGGACACCATGAATAAAGCCATTACTTCCCTTAACCTCTGTCCTCTCCACTTCTGAAGGTTATGTTCCCATTTTTGTGCAACCACATCATGTCCTCAATTCTTATTAAGCTTGGGGTCAGCTAACTCAGAGACACTTAAGCTCAACTCCAGAAGGCAGAGTTGAGGCTCAACTCCAGAGGGAGGGAGGCGAATGGAAATGTTTTCTTCCTGCCTGTCTTCTTTTTCTCCATTTCAGGGCCCCCTTAGAAATTGGGTCTCTGTCCTGATTAGTGAGTCAACAGCTGATTGGGGAATGGTGCTGGGAATAGAATTGTTCCCAGCAAAGTGGCATTTGGGCCCAGCCCCTGACTCTTTCACAAACAATTCCTGTCTCAGTCTCACCTGGTGATAAAACAATAAATTAGTATGTGGTGGCCCTCCCTCACCTCTTGCTTCCTATCCCAGTGGGTCCTATCTCCAATGAGGAAGATTTCATTTCCGGTATTTGAGAAAAGTGGTCACTCTGACCTATGATTTCCCCTCCAGGGAAAACTTGAAGCACGCCTTGAAGCAGCATTTTTGCCTTTGGTCTCTCTCACTCCCGCTCTTCCTTCTTCCCAGTCTTTGAGCACCTGAAACCCTTCTCTCCATGGCTTCACTTTCTGAATTCTTCTTTGTTTTCTTTTTTTTTTTTTTTAAGACGGAGTCTCGCTCTGTCGCCCAGGCTGGAGTGCAGTGGCCGGATCTCAACTCACTGCAAGCTCCGCCTCCCGGGTTTAGGCCATTCTCCTGCCTCAGCCTCCCGAGTAGCTGGGACTACAGGCGCCCGCCACCTCGCCCGGCTAGTTTTCTTGTATTTTTTAGTAGAGACGGGGTTTCACTGTGTTAGCCAGGATGGTCTCGATCTCCTGACCTCGTGATCTGCCCATCTCAGCCTCCCAAAGTGCTGGGATTACAGGCTAGAGCCACCACGCCCGGCCTCTTCTTTGTTTTCTAAATGCAAACATTGGTTCAGTGCCTGTTATGTACAAAGTCTTGTGCTGGATGCCTGTAGCCATCATTTCATTTCAACCTAACAACAGCCCTACAAAATAAATATTTCTATTTTCATTTATACAAGAGAAAACTGAGGCTTAGAAAGGTGAAGTGACTTGCCCTTATGGGCTCTAAAGCCTGTGTCCTTTTCACTATAATATTCTGCTTTCAGTCATTGCTAACATTTACGTAGAGCTAAGCAAATTGTCCATAGTATCTCATCCTCCCAACAAAATTGTTATTCTCATTTTATGGATGCTACAACTAAGAGTTAGTGGCATTGAAGAATTTGCTCACAAACCACATAGCTGTAATTTATAGAGCTGGGATTTAAATCTGGGATTCCAGAGCCAACACTTCATCTTGACTCTGGAATCAGGAACCCTGGTTCTAGCTTTGCCTTTGTTACTAACTCAAGGTGTTCCTTAAAGGCAAAATCATTTTCTCACTCCAAATATATTTTCCTAATCCATGCAAAAGGAGGCTTTGTCTGTTCCTTTGGAAGAAGGGCATTTGGGCATGTTGGAAGAATTGTCTTTTCCAGCATCATTTTCTATTTATATTTATCGCTTACTTCTGTGACTGTCTAATCAGAAAATGTCTCTCCATTGCCCAGAATAAAATCCAAGTACTACGTCATGACTTGGAAGAGTCTGCCTGGTCTGATCCCTGCCAAGCTCACTGGTCTCCCACCTATTCTTTGCACTGGTTATTTCAAACAACTAGTGGTTTATGTTCTCTCCAGTCTAACTTGGGATGGGCAATTTCCTCTGCCTTCTCATCTACCTGAAAATGCTGTTTCATTATTGAAGACCTAGCTCAGGTGTGGCATCCTCTTGAGCGACTACTCTGAGTCTCCAAACCGAGGATTGGTGTCCATCTTTTATATTCCCAGAACAGCATGCTTAGTGTTCCTCAGCCCAGTGCTCTGCCCCCGAATTAGAGGCTGTTAATATTTCTATCTGCCTGTCTCTTGTCACTGACTTATAAAGATACCCAAGACTTAAACTAGTTAATACCAGTCGCAGTGCCTGGTACACAAAATACACCTAATGATATATAATAATGATGATGACCATGAGAGTGATGGTGGTGGTAGTAATGATAATGGTGATGATACTTTCTAGCATGCATCAGGTGCTACTTTGTGCCAAGTAATTTTCTAAGAGTTTGACATGTACTGACTTAACCCTCATTATAACTTTATGAGGTGAGCCATCTGCTGTTCCCTTTGCATAGATGAGCAAACCAAGAAAAGAAGCTTTTTTTTTTTATCAGTATAGAGAAAAATGAAACCAACACCTGTAAGTACAACAATGGGAAACAGTTTAACACCTCACTGTGCACTCCACTTGGTTACTTTTTTTTTTTTTTTTTTTTTGAGATAGAGTTTTGCTCTTATTGCCCAGGCTGGAGTGCAATGGTACGATCTCAGCTCACTGCAACCTCCGCCTCTTGGGTTCAAGCAGTTCTCCAGCTTCAGCTCCCCGAGTAGCTGGGATTACAGGCATATACCATGAGACCCGGCTAATTTTTGTATTTTTAGTAGAGACAGGGTTTTACCATGTTGGCCAGGCTGGTATCAAACTCCTGACCTCTGGTGATCTGCTCACCTCATTCTCCCAAAGTTTTGGGATTACAGGCATGAGCCACCACTCCTAGCCTCCACTTGGTTTAATTCTGTGTTTTGCCTGCTTCCACTCAGTTCTCCTCAAACAACCAGAAGTATTTTTAAACAGTTCAGGTCCAAACCTGTTACTTTGCTTCTTGAAATATTTCAATAAGTCTCCCACTTATTCTCAAGACAATAATCATAGATAACATTTATTGACAGTTTATTATGTGTTTGTTAATTTTTTATTTTAAAAATAACACTTTGGTAGATACAGTTATTATTTTCATTTTGTGGGTAAGGTAAGAAAACTGTGGAACAAGTGGTAAAGCAGTTCACTCAGTATCACACAGAGTGAGTGGCTGAGCTGGGATTTGAACCTGAGCAGTCCGTGTTCTGGAGCCTGTGGATGTATCATTACTCCATACAACCACTGTCCTAGCTGCTAGGCTCCAGCAGCCTGACTCTGACTCCTTCCAGTTTTCCCTGTGTCCCTACTTGTACACTGTATTGCAGCCATAGATTCTCAGAACATCTATGCATCTCTTATCTCTGTACTTTTACCTTTACTTTTTTTTTTTTTTTTTTTGAGGTGGAGTTTCGCTCTTGTTGCCCAGGCTGGGGTACAGTGGCACAATCTTGGTTCACTGTAACCTCCGCCTTATGGTTTCAAACAATTCTCCTGCCTCAGCCTCCTGAGTATCTGGGATTACAGGTGCCCACCACAACGCCCAGCTAATTTTTGTATTTTTAGTAGAGACAGAGTTTCACCATGTTGGCCAGGCTGCTGTCAAACTTCTGACCTTGTGATCCACCCGCCTTGGCCTCCTACAGTGCTGGGATTACAGGCGTGAGTCACCGTGCCCAGCCGCCTTTTACTCTTCTTTATCTAACTCCTATTCATTTAGGAGACTGAACACATGTTTCACACATAATAGGAAGTCTTCTTGGACATCCTTGATCCTACTTAAGTACCTTCCTCTGTTTTCAAACAGCTCTCGTGACTTCTTTTATAATTGCTTTTGTCACTCGTATTGTCATCTCCATTTGTCCATCTTTTCTACCAGAAGTTCTGCCACATAATAAATGCTCAATAAATCAGCAAGAAATGACTTTATCTCCTTCAACTTCACAACAGTCTCATTTTTCAAATGAAGAAACAGATTTAGAGATGTTAAGTAAATGTCCCCAGGACACAGAATTATTAAAGAACGAAGCAAGAACTCAAATGGAAGGGATGGAAAAGAAACTCCTCAGGCTCCTCTTGGGGGGGCACTCGCCCAAGGGGAAAGAGGACTGTGGCTAGAGTGTGATTATGAAGTGATGAATTCTTGGCACCTCAGGAAATATTCCACCCAAGTGGTGAACTATACAAAGAGGACTTTTTGAAAGGCACCTCATAAATTGTGCCCACAAAATATACACACATAAGCCTGGTCCTTTTTCAGCTGCTATGCAGGTGCCTAACACAGTCTCCCATTTGTGGGGTCTGTTGTTGTAAAACTCCTTCCCTCCTGTGGTATCAGAGGGGCATGGAGAGGACAGCAGGAGAGAGAACCTCTCATGTAGCCTCCCAGGGTGCCTGGGCATCTTGAAGATGCTGGAACATAGAGAAAAGTGGTTTCCACATGGAGACAGACAGCTTTACACTAAAGCTGACTTGTAATGTGACCTGGGATAAAGACATTCTGTTCCTTCTCTAAGCCTCAGTTTCCACATTTTTAATGAAAGTGGGTCAGACTAGGTCAGTGGTTCTCAACTTGGGTGATATTGCCCCCAGAATATATTTGGCAATGACTAAAGACAGTTTCACTGGGGCAAGGGTGCTATTGAAAATTCTTCAATGTCTAAAGAATTTTGACAATTCACGACTGGGGCAAGGGTACTATTGGTGGTAGGTGGAGCCCTGGGATGCTGCTAAATGTCCTATAGGATTGTTCCCACAACAAAAAAATATCTAGCCCAGAATGTCGATAGTGCCACCTTTGAAAAACCCTAGACTAGGTGATTGCAACAATCCTTCCTGGCTTTATTTGTCTATGCAGCCATCAGATTTCTCCCAGCAGCATCCTATAGAGCTCTAGATAAGTTCTTAAGGTTATCCTCCATAGTACAGAATGATTCTTGGTAAGGCTAGTCTTCAGTGTAACCTTGATCCTGAGGGCTCATTCCAGCAATCCTTTATAAGAGTAACTATCATTTATTAGAAGCTTACTCTGAGCTCTATATCAGGTGTTAGGCATTTCTCACACTCAACTTGAGAATAAGACCATCATCATTTTTTTAAAGATGGAAAAAAATGAGACACAGAAAAGTTCTGATTTGGGGACATATATATATTTGATGAAAGGGAATCACAAAGGGCAAGATTTCAAAGTTTCCAGACTGGGAGAAAAGAGTGTGAAAGAGTTCATGAAATGAGAACACAGACAGTTAGAAAGGGACTGTGGGTGGTCAGGCCTAGATTTAGATTATTTCCAACTCCAGTGGCCAACTTGATGTTTGCCTTAGTCAAGTAGTGTCACTATTCTGAGCCTTGCTTGAACTCCTCACCCATTAAAAGGGGGTAGACAATACATTCAGGATAGTTATAAAGGCTAAATAAAAAATTTAAAATATATTTAAAGTGTTTACCCAGTGTCTAGCATATGGTGTCAATAACTTTTAGTTGTTCTTGTTGCTTTTTAATCATTATAATAATATCTATTTGATCAGAGTCCAAGGCTGGTCACCTTCAAACTCCTAGGGCTCCCATATCCTAGAAGTAAAAATATTAGGTTAAAAGCTATGACTCTTGTTCATTTTTTTTAACACATTGCACAATTGAAGAAGACAGGTTCTAGGGTGATTTTTGAGTAAGTGTTTGAAGTTCCACACTCCGATCCGGAATAGATAGGAAATGATTGGGAGAAGAAGTTCTCATTTGTTTGTTGACATTTACTCACTATCTCAAAGGCCTAACTCTTGATTTGGGCTTCTTTAATCATGGCTGTTTCATCCTACCTTTCAGGAAGGCCCACCTGATTCTACGGCGGCTGGAGAGGGTGAGTAGCCACTGCTCCAGCCTCCTGCGGAGTGCCTACATCCAGAGCCGTGTGGAAACGGTGCCCTATCTTTTCTGCCGCAGTGAGGAGGTCCGGCCTGCAGGCATGGTGTGGTACAGCATCCTCAAGGACACCAAAATCACGTGTGAGGAGAAGATGGTGTCAATGGCCCGGAACACGTATGGGGAGTCCAAGGGCCGGTGAGGGAGGGTATCGCCCTCCGTGAGCACAGAGACTCTCCATGGGAGGGGGAGCAGTATTCTCCTGGATCCTGGGGCCTGGGTGGGCTGGGGGACAGCTGAGGATGGGCCTAGCAGATGAAACTTGCCAGCAAGGCCAAAGCAAATGGTTTCTCCTGTGGATAGTGGACAGAGACCTTTGTAACCAATGGAATTATTCATTTTTCTCTATCTTTTATTTTTTCAAAGATATTATTTGACTCTATCAAAAGTCTCTCCTTTTTAAACCTTTTCTTATGGATGGCTGTCAATCCTGAGGCAGAAGTTTTCAGGTGGAGACCAAGCGGCCTTTGCTCTTCTTCCTCCTTCCTGCCACACTCTGCTTTCTTCCTGCCATGGACCCCTGGAGGAGACCTATGGAGGGACAGTTTTGACCTGACCCCTAGAGGAGACAGTTTTGACCTCTTCAGCACCAGGAAGGAAGCTCTGAGGATGGTTGCAGTGAGGAAGCATGGGTCTTTAAGGACTTCTCTCTCTTTTTTGCTGGACATTATTGAGTTTGTGGGACCCTGCCTCTTCCTGCTACCTGTGAGTCTGCCCAGAGTCCCCTGCAGGCCTGTCCATGCATTAAAAATTCCTATTGTCTCTCTTTCTGCTTGGGTGGTATTTCTTACCAAAGGAATGTTCTTGAGAGACCTCTGTTTATTCACTTATTGAGTATCTACCCTGTGCCAGTCACAGAGCATATGCAACTAAAGACAGAGAAGCTTCCTTCCCTCAGGGAACTTATGGCCCAGTGGAAATTAAGAGAAGGAGTCTGATCATTTCAAGCTGTGCTAGAGGAAGAATGGAGGTTCTCTGCATTCACTGTTGGAGCATGAGACACACTGGAGGGCTCCTGAAATGCTTCCTTGAAAAGGTGATACCTAAACCCAAAGGATGAGGGGAAATAAGCCAGACAGAGAGGTGGAAAAGATGGGATTTGCTTGCCAGGCACGGTGGATCGTGCCTGTAATCCCAGCACTTTGGGAGGCCAGGGCAGGTCGATCACTTGAGGCCAGAAGTTTGAGACCAGCCTGGCCAATATGGCAAAACCCCATCTCTACTAAAAATACAAAAAATAAAAAATAGCATGGTGGCATGCGCCTGTAATCAATCCCAGCTACTTGGGAGGCCGAGGCACGAGAATTGCTTGAACCTGGGAGGCAGAGGTCGCAGTGAACTGACACGGTGCCACTGGACTCCATCCAGCCTAGTTGACAACTTAAAAAAAAAAAAAAGATAGGATTTGCTCCAGCAAGAGGGGATATGAACAAAAGCCCAGAGACAAGAGACAGTACACCTCTTTCAAGGACTGAAAACTTTCCTTAAGAGTAGGGATCAAAGTAACAGGTGTCAAAAGGTGAGGCTGGGAGCTTGGCAAGGTGAGGCTGGGAGCTTGGTAAGGCATTGGAAGCTTTGGACAAGAAGCTTGACACTGTCTTGGAGCATCCATGACTATCTATATAACTAAAATAGTCAACTTGCTCTTTAAGAAAATCATTCTCACTACAGGGTGAAGAATGGATTGGAGAAGGCCCTAAAGAGAGGGGTGCCATTGTCATTTTCCATGAAGGAGGTGATGGTAGCTTAGGGGGAGACATTCCAACATTGGAATCTCCCTTTATTTATCTATTTTTGAAACAGCTTTGTTGAGGTGTAATTGAAACCTCCTTTTAAATGATAATTGCACTGCTTCCAGTATACCCTTCCCTGGGAGGGTAATGAGTACAAAGAGGTGTTATAAATTCTTAACACCCTTGTATTAGTTCAAATAAGCTACCTAGCTTGAGCAGATGGGATTTGGTCAGGTATATCATAATGCAAAGATGACACCTGTTAAGAGAAGAGAGTATAGCACTGTGGGGTTTCACAAGAGGAAAAGATACTGAATATCAATAAAACATAAGCCATTCAAAATATGCCTATCCTCATTTGTATAGTGGTGAGTAAAAAAGAAAAAACAATGGCTACTTCACTTCTCAATTTGGCGAATGCTGATGAGATTGACAATCCACTTCCCAATAACCTACATACTGAGGACATTTTTGCCCCCAGGACTCCGATTCATATTGGGAAATAGGTAACACAAAAGCAAACAAGGCAGAAAGGGATTCTTCCATCCTTGGTGCCTGGGAAGCTTCTCAACCTCTCACAGTCTAAGCTCTAAGGCACTTTTTCAGGAAGTTTACTATTATTGGGGTTATGTTTCTCTAAGTATACAGGTGGAGCTTCTAAATGCCTCTCGGGTATACCACTTCCTGGGTATACATGGGCCTTCAGAGAGCTATCAGTTTGCTGGGCCTGGGTCCCAGGTTTTCAGAGAGCTATCCAGTTGCTGTAGCTTTCCATTGTCTTGACCCAACCTGAGGAACAAGTTAGCTCAACAGTTGCAGAAAATTACAACACTCGGTGTGCTGGTGTGGTGGTCTGAGCCTGATTTAGCTTGAGTCTGACAACACTGCTATTCACCAGCTATTGCCCTTAAGGGAGTAACTTGACCTCAGATTTCTTATCAACAAAGTGGAGTCAATGCTGGTCCCACCTCAAGGGGTTTTTTCTCAGCTTGAATGATAAAGGAGTTAACATGCATCCAATGCAATATATAGTGTTTTTGTTTATTTTTTTCTTTTTTCTCCTGACAGAGACAATATGTATAATACTGTGAGTCTTGGGCAGGTATCCAGGAAAATCTGGGTGGGAAAGGCCTACATAATTCTGATTAAAAGAAAGAATTAATGATTAACAGCTCTGTCAGCTATGTGAATTATAACTAGAGTCAAAATCCTAACTCAAAGAGAAGTGGTCACCATGGTGGAATTTAATGCAATAACAAGACCCCCAAAGAGAAGTGTGTAGTTAAAAAAAAGAAACATTCTTGATACGTAAATGAAGCTGGGAGGTATGGTGCCCCGGCCTCTGCATGACCAGATTGATCCATATGCTGCCATGAAACTTGCCAGGGAAGCTCATGTCACAATATGCTGGCAAGGATGAGACTTCTTGTGTAGTCTTCACCGCCATATAAAGAAGTTGTGAACACACAAAGGTGTGTGTTAGGGGTGCATAGGAAATCACCCCTAAATGACCTCATTCTTCTGGATGGTAAAGAAATATCTTCTCTCAGCAGACTTTGTGATAAAGTGTGCCCTACAGACAAATGCTGGTAACTACCATTTAAGGAATCCTCATCATACCGATGGCTCTACATACTTATCTCATTTAACCATGGGCAAAACAGTCATGTGCTGTTGTGGTGATCATTTTACAATTCAAGAAACTCAGGTTTAGGCAGACTGAATAACCTGCCCCAAATCCTGTAGATAGTAAGTGATGGTATTGAGATACTGAGATCTAAACTTGAGCAGACAAAGTAATTCCAAATGATGAGCACTGTGTAAGCACGCTACCTGCTAGGGCTACTAAGTGCAGTACCTCCCTTCTCTATCTTAAGTCAAAAACTAAGTCTAACTTCCAACCAATACCTGAGTACTGATTTCCAGGTTTGGGGTACTAACATGAACAGGATCTAGCTCCTGCCCTTAAGGAACTCCCAGAATTTAGCTAACTAAATACAGTGTGATAAAATCAGACACTCTGGAGTCAAGCCAATCTGGGTTTAAATATTGGCTGTGCAATTTACAATGAGGCAGGGCTAACCCTTAAGAGAAATTTAGGAGGCAAACTCAACAAATATTGCTAACTAATAAGCTCAGGTTAGCTGGCATTTACTTAACCTCTCTAAGCCTTACTTTTCTCATCTGTGAAAGGGATAAATATATTACTTCAAAGACTGTTGGGAAGATTAAATTAGATGATGTATATAAAGCCATTGGGTACTTGAAAACAAAAGCTCTTAATAAATAGTTATTATAGTGACTTTTTTTTAAGAGACAGGGTCCCACTCTGTCACCCTAGCTAGAGTGCAGTGCAGTGGTACTAACACAGCTCGTTGCAGCCTCAACCTCCCAGACTCAAGCGATCCTCCCACCTTAGTCCCCCAAGTAGCTGAGACTACAGACGCACACCACCACACCCAGCTAATTTTTGTAATTTTTTTTTGTATTGTAATTTTTCTTTATCCTGCCCAACCTTGTCTTGAACTCCTGAGCTCAGGCAATTCTCCCAACTCGGCCTCCCAAAGTGCTGGAATTATAGGCATGAGCCACTGTGCCAGTCCTAAAATGACGTCTTTACATGAGAAAGGGTGGGTGCAATGGACTCTGCCATTGGAAGGCAAGTCATCATCAGGAAAACCTTCATAGTCAAAGGGTTTATAAGAGTTCAGTAAGTAGAGTAGGAGAAAAAGGGCATGAGGGACAGAGAGACAAGCATATTGATGAAAAAGTGTGCCATATTTGAGGGATAGTGAACAAGTGGTGTGGTCAGGGAGATGAAGGATGTGTTTGGAGAAGTTGTCAGAGGCAGACCACATTGACCGTTGGAAGGCACTGGACTGAAAGTAGAGGTGTGACATGGGCAGATAAGCATTTTCAAAAGCCCGTTCAGAGTGCAAAGTAGGACAGTGGGGAGGAGACAGTTAGCTGCAAGGAGACTAGGTAGGAGACTATAGGTATTGTTTAGGAGGAAGATGAGGAAGCTTGAGCTAGGGCCATGGCAGTGATGAGGCTGGATCTGAGAGGTGTCAAGGAAGTTGACTCAATAGGATTTGCTAATCAAAGCCTGGTGACTTGGGTTTTATCTTTCCCCACTGCTGACTGGGTGTTACACTGGGCAGAACTAGCTGGGGCATGAAGTGAATGATAAATCACATGGGTTCAACGGACAGTGTGCATGGATGAGGCGTGATTTGCATCATGCAGAAACAGTCATTGGGACATCAGAGAGCCGAGAATATAATTTAGCTTTATGTGAAAACCATTCATGGCCCTGAGTGCAATTATACACAAATGTGCTGACTTTCAAATGCAGGTGTGGGAACCATAGCAAGGGGCTTACGTAAGTAGTGTAGAATTTTGTGGAAGTGTAAAACACTGGACTTACAGAAATAGTGCTGAGTTCTCTCCTTCTCTTCCTTTCCCTCCTCTTCCTCCTCATCTTCACTATCCTCATCCTCATCACCATCATCATTTAATTCATTGCTTACCATAAGACATTCTTTACATAAATATCATTTCATATACTTCTAACAACTCCGTGATGTATAAATTATCATTTTTTTCAAAGATATGAGAAATGAATCTGAAGGAATTTAAGAAACTTTCTGGTCTCAGGCTGCTAGTATGTGGCAGAACCAGATTTCAATCCAGATCTCTTTGGACTCCAGAATTTTCACTACTATACTCTGTTATCTCCTCAGGTAGAGACCTCTGTTCTAGTCTTGCTCCTGAAGTAGAGCTGCTATGTGACCTTGAGCAAGCCATTCACCTCTGTGGGCCCTGGGTTCTCCATGTGCCCCCACCACACTAGGGGAGATCTATGTGTCATGGATGTGAAAGATTATATCAGATGATGACTCAGGTACAAAGAGCACTTTTAATCTCTCTTTTATCTTTGCTACCTCCCTTTGAGATTGACAACAGCAGGATGACTGTCTCTGGCCAGTCTAGGGAGGGTCACAGTCTCAGCCAGGTTGCCGCAGAGCATGGAGACCTGGAGTTCCCTAACACTCAGCTTCTTCTGCAACACCACATTCCCAGCCAACTCTACTGCCCCAGAATCAACCTGAGTCCCTGTCCTGGCCACACTAACCATGGGATGCTGATGGTTCTGTAGCCCCGGGCAGGTGACAGCCTGTTCATGCCTTGGTTTATCTCTCTGCTACTTAAAGGAAATAGTCCTCCATAAGGTTTTTCTCAGGATTAAATGGGTCAGTTTACAGTAGATACTTACAACAGCACCTGGCATGTGACAGGCAGTTTACACATGTTGATTGTTGTCATTTGTGAACTCAACTCCCTACTCTCCAGACACACAAAAGTCTCAAAAATGCCTTTTGCTCATCCCCTCTCATCACTTGCATGTGTTCTCCCTCTGGTGGGAGTGGAGTTCTAGCTTGGGCAGATCCACCCTAAATGTCATACACTGGCTTCCTGAGGCCTTTTGCCTTCTCCCAGAGGAGTTGATAACTCTTCTCCGAGGTCTCACAGTGGGGACTCCCTACTTCCATTTTAGCCCTTTCCTCACTCAATGTCATTCTTCTCCAAAGGACTATGAGCAACACAAGGGCATGGTCTGGTTAGAATTCCTTCTAAACCCTGGAGCCTTGCCCTGGACCTAGCCCATAGCTAGCACCCATTGAAATTGAGCCTGATGCCTCGAATGAGGAAATCCTGAAGGAAGATCCCCCAGCAGCACTGTGAATGTCCAGGATCCCTCAAGAACAGTGGTCCTTCCAATTTGCACTGTCAATGCAGCCTGCAAGGGGCCTGGAGAGAAGGCCACAGCCAAACAAACCCAAGGGCTTTGTGTGGGGGTATGCTTTTTAATTGGCCTCTGCCCATAAAACTGCCAGACCCTGAAAGGCGTTCACTGTCTGTCTCCCTTTGGAAACTTTGCTCCAAGTGTTTGTACATGTTATAGCCAAAGCCAAGCTGTTCTGTTTTCCTGTTTTACAAGAGTTGGCAGCAGGGGAGGGCAAGGGGCTACAGGTGTGCTCTGCTGGACAGAGAGGCATGTATGCCTCTGTGTGTGTGTGTGTGTGTGTGTGTGTGTGTGTGTGTGTGTGTGTCTGTGTGAGTGAAACAGGGAGACTGGGGAGGTTGTCAGTTTAGGTAGTCACAAGCACCCCAAATGGGTAGTTCAGAATTCAGATTCTGGACCCAGCCCTGACACTAACAGGCTGTTGGACTCTAGTTTCTCCCTAGTCTTGCCCTCAGAGTCTCTTCATAAACAGGTTAGCTGGACAAGAAATTCACTAAAGAATCCTTCAGCTTTACTAATTGTTTTTTCAATCTCTTAGGGCCTGCAACTGGAAAAGGAGAGGGTAAACAATTCTATGTATTTGTAGAGGAGGAGGATGTTTACAGAGTAAACTCCTGGAGCAGAAGTGTTACTTATTCTAGGAAAATTGCTCTGACCGTAGCCCCAAATTGAGGACAGGAGTTCCGTCTTTCAGTTCTCATAATCCCCACATATCTGTGACGTTTCTACTTAATCCATTGGGTTTTAATTATGCCTTTAGATATTTGTTTTCCCCTAATATATCTGAGCTCCTGGATAGGACTGTGTTTTATGTCTCCAGGACCCATAGGTTAAATCATACATTAGATGCTAAAGAAATGTGTGCTCATACTGCTCCATGCAGTTTCAAAGTCATTTTTACTTAAGTCTTCTGGAATGGGGCTCATGATCTACCCTTTGTAGTTTAGGAAATAGAGGTTGAGATATGGGTTTGTGTTCATGCAGGATCTTCAAGCCTGAGTAGACCGTGGGCTTCTTTCTTCTGAGTCCCAGACCAATTCATTTTGGAGTCTGCCAGAACGCTCATTCATGAATTTGCTAAGGAGCCACTGAAGGACTAAAGAGATGGTGGGTATAGGAACTAGAAAAGTCTAATCAAATGTAAGGCCTTAGCACTCTCCTCCTTGGTCAGAGAGGCTGATCTCTTGGGGATTCGGATTAGAAGGACAAATTTCAATAACGACCAGAGCAGCAATTGCCCTTCGTTGAACACTCCATGGCCAGGGTCTATGCTAAGCATGTTGGTTGGAGTATCTCATTTAGTTGTCAGACATACACCATATTGTAGCTATCAACACTCCCATTTTACAGAACAAGTATTGAGGCTCAGGGAATTTAGGTGATTTGCCTGGAGCCATGCCGTTAGGAAGAAGCCAGGATGCAGTTCTCGCCTAAAACATGGTCACTCTACAACAACATTCTCATAACTCCTCCAGAGGCCAGTGTTCCCATTTTATAAATATGGAGACTGAGGGCCAGAAATGAAAAAGTACCCATTCAAGATCATAAAGGTGCCAGAACCAAGAGTAGAGTGTTTTTTGATTTTATTTCCAATGCATTCCTGACCCCATGGTAACCCCAGGTCCATCTGCTTTTCTGACCTCTGGGCAAGTAGAGAATAATAGGGGGAAAACTTTACCTATTCTCAGAAATCAAGGCAAATGCCAAGTTGGGTTAGCCTCCCCAGGCAGTTCTGTAGCACAAATACTAGCCTATTTGCCGCAGTTCACTAGGTTTTATGATCAGGGATGACGTAGTTTCTTCACTCACTTGCAATCTATTCAACTCCACAGTCAACGAACAGCCTTCCTGGGGCAGAACAAGAGGCAAGTCTTAGAGGAGCTGTCTGCAAAGATCATCAAGGCTGGCCTTTTTTTATCAGAAAATAAAAGCATGACTCATTGACTGTGTAGCCCTAGGCAAATTTCTTTCCTTCTTTGGATCTTGATCTTCCATGCAATATAATTTGGGGAACTGGGTTCAAATATCCAGATGACTTGGGAGCTTGGGGAAAAATACAGATTCCTGGGCCACATTCGTTGAGATTCCAATTATGTCTTGGGACTCTGTGTTTTTGCAACTTTCCCAGGATGGCTTTGATACATGCCATTTTTGGGAATCACAAATATGGATGATTCCCAAGAGCCTTTCCAACCAGAGCACACACAGTCTGTCCATTTACATGGAAGATACACCAAGGCCCAGTCCCCATCTTCAGATGTTGCAATAGTAAGTATGCAGCTGAAGGAATGCACCCCCTTGTTGGAGTTCAAGAGAATAGAGTTAAGACCAAAGATATGCTTAGGGAGTGTTCATATAAAGGGCTGCTTTTTGGGGAGGGGAGGATAATATGATGAGCTTTCTATCACTAGAGAGTTACAGGTTGAGAGGCAACAAAGATGAGATGCTGGTCCCTGTTACAGGGAACAAAACACCTTCATAAGGAATTGTTAAGGGAGGGAGAAATTCTGAAGAATAAATATTAATCTTTGGAGTCAGACAAATTGAGTTCAACTCTTAGCCTCCTCAAACATAGAAACTTAGCAGACTTGGAGCTCCATTTATCCCCCCCCCCCCCCCCAAAAAAAAAAAAAGGAATCACCAGATGTGTCCACCTCACTCAGACCTTGTAAGGAAGACACTATAAATAAATCAGAAAGGGCCTGGCATAGAATGTGACACACAGTAAGTGCTGCATAAAGGTTTTTGTGTTTTTTTTTTTTTTTTTTTTTTTTTTTTTTTTTTTTTTTTTTTTTTTTTTTTATCTCTTGTTCATTCCTTTGGCATCACTATTAGTTCCCACAAAACCTAAATCTAAATTTAGGGAGAAAGAACTTCTCACCCAACCTTATTTTCTGTTACGTAAGACGCTGGGGCTTACACCGAAAACAAAATCAACAAACAAAAACAGAACAGAGAATGACTATTGGGCCGCAGAGGTTTCTGTGGTTGGCTGAGGACATGGTACATTGGGTGTGGATGAGAATTTTCTGCCCTTGTTTCTTTTGAGTTTCCAAGTGAAACTTCCAGCTGGGATGAGCCAAGTTCAGAACCCACTCAGCACATCTGTAATTGGGTTAATGGTGTTTGGACTTGTTTAATCTATTCACCTGATGTCAGGTAGATGTCACATTCATAGAACTTCTCTTTATGCTGAGCTAAAATAACACAATATTTTCATGCAGCAGTGACACAGGCAACAGTGGCACTGGGTTCCATAGCCTCTTGCCTTATCACATTCACACCACAGTGCAGAATGGAGTTTAAGCATTGTCATGCTCTGCCCTATTCATACCCTGTTCATAAGACCTTTTTGTCTTATGCCCTATACCTAAGCTGCTTCAAGTTCCCTGCCCGTCCCTTGTTTTTTCAGACCTCCATATCTTTACCCATTCTGCTTCCATAGGTATGTATATTCTTGCCAGCTTTTTTCCTTCTGCCTAACTCTTGCTTTAGTGGACAGTAGCAATTTCTCTATTGGCTCCTCAGAAACAGTTATTTCTTCTGATCAATGCCTGATTCTTTTTGAAAGAAAGGAGTAGAGAACCACCTCGGCTTCACTGGGTATGATCTTGGTGGAACTTAAATCAAAGTGTTATGTTCTTCCATTGCAGGCTACCCAAGCATAAGACCTGCATGTGGCCGACTAGATTCTTACTCCCAACACTCTGAACTTTGAGTAGAGTGATACAAGAAAGGAACAGCTGGAGTGTGTTGAACTGTAGAGCCTGGATTAGATTTTTTCATCTGTTTTTGCTACTAAGACCCTGGAATGATCTGGCTTCTTCAAGTCTCTTTCTCCAGCCTTCCCTCACAGGTTGAAACCTATGAACCAAGCCCTCTCAAACACTTGTAGTAACTTTCCTTTGGGTCAAACTATAGCTGCCTCTTGCAGCCTATGAACCATGACATATATATTCAACCATGATCTAATACTGTTTTCTTTGGGAAGCCTTCCTTGAACCCTCAGAGGTGGAGCTCATTTAATCATTCATGACATCCCTATGGAGGACCTAATATAGACTTGATTCTGTACTGGGTTCAGGTAATATGAAGTCTTGGTACCTGCCCTCTCCTCTGAAATTCCCAAGCACCAGTCCTAACTTCGCATGTTGGAAAGCCCTGGGTTTTGTGACTTATCTCCCCCAGAGTCTGTGGAGTCCATAATTACAGTGCAATGCTCCATTTACCTCCAGACCTCTATTGCCCAGCATAGTGCCCAGAAAAAAAGTTGATGCAAAATAAATGTGTGTTGAACTCAGTTGACTTCCTTTTGGGGACACCCTACAAAGCAATCTCAGCCTGAAATTCAACACTGCTTTGAGAACTAACCCAGACACTGTTGTATTTGGGAAAGCAAAGAGGAAAAAAATGGTTGGAAAAAAAATTGCAGTGGATGTGTACTTTGATTCAATGAGGCATTCTTTTGCTGTTAGCCTGGTTTTAAAAAATCACCTCCTAGCAGTAGCCATGACCCAATAAGCACTTTGGTGACTGGATGGAAAGATTTCATCTAGGGGTGCTAGTAAAATCCCAGTAAAAGGATTCCCATTCCTTCTCTCTCTCCACACACTCCTCCCTTCCCATAAGGAGCCTTAATGGACCCTCAGTGCAACTCTGACATGATGGAAACTGCAAAGAGATGGAATTTCCACACTGGACAGAGAACAGAAGAATGTTATTTTTCTCACTGCAGCCTTGGAACTGGCACGCTGCCCTTGGGTGGGAAAAGGGGTGTGTGGGGAAAGGAGCTAGAGTGGGGGGAAGGGCAGCAGAGGCTGAGATGAGATGATGGCATGCCAGGCCTCCAGATGTTTGCTCCTTGCAGATGTGTCAGTGACGGTTTGACCCACACATCTGGGAGATATCACCACAGTTCACATCTGGAGAGTACTTCACAGGTTACAAAGTCTCTTGCTGATGTCTCTAATTGGACTCCCATGGCAGAACAGATACTGTTGTCCCCATTTTATCAATGAGGCTCCTAGAACTGTCATGTGGCCTTGCTTAGGCAGTGATAACAATAACAATGGCAATGATAATGATTGCCAATACTAGTAAAGCATTCAGTAGGTACCAGGCACTAGTCAAACACTCTATAACCTTAGCTCATTTAATCTACATGGCATGTCTTTAAGATGGACATTTTTATCCCCACTTTAATGAGTTACACAACAATCTAATAATTTGCTTCAGATCACGCAGAGAGCCAGTGGCAAAGGTAGGGGAGTCAAGCCTAGGCGGTTTTCCTTCAAACTCTATGTCCTTAAGCATTGTTTACTGCCTGCCTGCCTGCCTGTCAAAGCTGGGAATAGAATCAAGTCTGACCCTTAATTTCATCTTGCTGCTTATAGCATTAAATAAAGATAGAAGTGTGATTCTAGCTAAAAAGTATTTATTCATTCATTCACACATGTGCTAAGTGACTACAACATGCCTGTCACTGGTTTGGTCAGTAGAAACACAGAATTGAGAGAGAATAGTCTTCTATTTGGTTCTAAGTGTTGTAAGCACAGTGACCATTCTATCTCCAACTCCTAAAATTGGGCATGGCACATCTTGGGCACTGAATAAATGTGTGTTGAATGAATGGGTTGTACCTGCTCTTCAGAATAAAGGCTTGTAAGTGAATATATGTTCATGTTCTTATATATTATGTAAAATAGTTAGATAATATAGAGTGTTGAGACCTACAATGTGGTCTGGAGATAGAATAGATGAGCACAAGAATGTAGGAGATTTCCTGCCACTTCCAATAGTTCAGTATATTTAAAATGGAGAGGTATTGTAGTGGAGTCACTATCCGACAAGTCCAAACAGATAAGCAGGGATATGTTCTGAAAAGTTGGGCATTGTATTTTAGGACAGGGGTCAACAAACTTATGTTTTTTTGTTTGTGTGTATGTGAGTTTGTGTTATTTTTAGAAATGGGGTTTCACTCTTGCCCAGGCTTGAGCATAAAGGCACAGTCGCTGCAGCCTCGAACTCCTGGGATCATTGCCTCAGCCTTCCAAGTACCTGGGACTAGAGTCCCAAATAGCTGGGACTACACCACCACACCTGGCTTAAACTTTGTTCTTTAAAAAGCCATATAATAAATACTTTAGGCTTTGTGGGCCATACTGTTTCTGTCGCAGCTACAGACTTCTGCTTCACAAAAGCAGCCATAGATAGTATATACATAAATGAGCATAGCTGTGATCCATCAAAACTTTATTTACAAAAATAGACAGAGGGCCAGATTTGGTCTGTAGTGGGTAGCACCATTGATACAGCATGATCAGATTAGGTTTCCTTTCTTCATTCACTTCTTAAGTATTTACTGAATATCTTCTATGTACCATGTATAGTAGCAATTGCTTTATTTTTGTTGCTTACAATCCTGAGAGGCAGAAAAAAATCAATTACAGCAGCCTGGCAAGTACTGTGATGAATGGAAACAAAGGGAGTCGTGAGGTCACAGAGAGGGGCCCCTACCTTAAAATTTAGAAGGGTGAACACATATCACCCTTCTCCAAGGAAGAAATATTTGAACTCCAGCCTAAAGGATGAATAAGGCTAGATGATGAAAATGAAAGAATGAAAGAATGTTCCAGATATATAAACGCTGGGGAGTGATAGAGAACTTGCAAGGTTAGTGAGCCTAGAAGAAATTCAGCATACCTGGAGCACAGGTTGTGAAAGGAAGAATGGTAGGAATGGAGGCTGAATATTATCAGTCATATCAGTACTACCCAATAAAAACAAAGTGTGAGCTACATGTGTAATTTAAAAGTTTCTGATAGCCACATTTAATTTTGTTTTCTTTACTTCTTTTTTTTTTTTTGAGACAGAGTCTCGCTCTGTTGCCCAGGCTAGAGTACAGTGACACAATCTTGGCTCACTGCCTGTGGCTCCCTGGTTCAAGTTATTCTTGTGCCTCAGCCTCCGGAGTAGCTGGGACTACAGGCATGCACCACCACACTGGCTAGTTTTTGTATTTTTAATAGGGATGGGGTTTCACCATGTTGCCCAGGCTGGTCTCAAACTCCTGGCCTCAAGTAATCCGCCCACCTTGGCCTCCCAAAGTGCTGGGATTACAGGCATGAGCCACTGCGCTTGGCCCACTAATAGCCACATTTAAACATTTTTTTAATTAACAGGTGAAATTAAAGTTAATAATGTATTTTGTTTGATCTAAAATTGTGACATTTTAATGTGATTAATATCAGTAATTATTATGAGAAAAACCTCATTACCTTTGAAATCTGTGGTGCATTTTTGACTTGCAACACATGTAAATTCAGACTAACCAGTGCTGAATTTCAAGTGCTCAGCAGACACATGTGGCTACTGGATTAAACAGGGCCAGGCCAAATCATTCAGGACCAGTAGCCCAGCAACGTCTGGACTTTAGCATCAGTGCAATGGGATTTTTAGGTATCTTTCTGGTAGCAGGGTAGCCTGTAATCTTTCAGCTTGTAGTTTCCTTCTGGCTAATTGCAACAAGGTAGGAAGCTCAAAGAAGAAAAGCAAAAATCAGAATCAAGGATGAAAAGAAAATGACTAGCTTTGGATGGAAAAGAGAAAGATACAGTTGCTTTACCAGAAAAACTGTGAACATAGATAACGGAACCAAATTCCTAACTGACCAAGATCGATGACAATCAAGAAGTCAGATGTCTTATTGAGTCTGGTCACACAATGAAGTCTAAACCTAGAAGTCTGGCTAATCATCAGCTCTGTGAATTAACTGGTGACCAGAAACCTTCTCATTCGGAACCTGAGACTGTCAAAAGAAGAAGACCGGGTCAATCCAAGAAGCCACCTCATTTTCCTTGCTGCCAGTTGCAGGTTCAGGTTGTAGAACCCATCTCAGCCTGAGGAGAAGGAGTTTGGCAACCCCTCACCTCTGAGCCTATGAAGGCTGAGACCCATGTCCTAGGTGGTGGGGTTAGTGTTGGTTATACCTACCACATGTCAGGTGCCTAATTATCCTTCTGTCTGTTCCAATTCCCCACTTGGCCTCAAAGCTTTAAACCTTAGCTTTCTACTCGATTAACCAAACTCTCCTCCATATCTGACTCCATTATCCAAACAGGCAATTTGGATGTGCTAAGAATTGGAATTACTGATTTTTTAAAAAGTCAAATTTGCTATCTCTAGAACATACTCATCTTGGAAAGCTTTAGCAGTTGGAGGTCTTTGGAGGACAACTTCTTTAATGAAAAATGAGAAAGACTGGTAATTGATGTATGATTTTATGTTAACAGGCCTTTCTAAAATGCTGAAAACTTTGTTCTCTTAATTGGTTTAGTTTCAGCCTGGAGTTTATATCACTAATTGGATTGGCATGTGTTTTCTTCATGGGTGGTACTTGACTCAGACTCTGTTCAAATTTATTCATATCTCCCTCAAATAATCACATAAGAACTACTGTATGTCAGGGGATACAGGTTGAATAAGAGGCAGCTTCTGTGTGTTTCTAAGGAATAAAGTAAGTAAACGGACAATTACCATAGTGTGGTTAAGACAATTGTGGAGGAAATAAGAGCTGATGCGGGCTCACAGGGTTTCCAGGCTTGGTCAGGCTCAGAGAAGCCTTCTAGCTTGGTCAGGCTCAGAGAAGCCTTCTAGGAGTATCATTAGGTATTGTTATGTTTTTGAGTTCATAAACAGATTGCCTTAGTTCAAATTCAGATTTCATCTGTTTACTAGTCATATGTCATTGAGAAATTTATTCAAAATTTCTTGCCCCAATTTCCTTATTTTTAAAATGAGAATACTGATATTTATGATGTCAATGGGTTTTTACATATATTAAGTAAATGATTATGTGTGAAGTACTTAATTTCATGCCAGGCATATAGTGAGTCTGCAATTAACGTAAGCTATAATAATGATCATTAATGAGCTCATCTAAACTCCAAAATGAAGAACAAAGAGGAGTGAGGTGTGTATGTATGTATAGATAAGGGCAGATGTTCCAGAACTCAGAACTAAGAGAACATTGCAAGGTAAGGTAACTAAAGAAAGTTTGGTTTGGCTGTAAAAATTGAGGAGTGGGTAGGGAGTGGATGGGGATGATAGCAAAAGATAAGCCTAGCAAGGCAGGTAGAATCAACTGTGAAGGGTTTAGGTAAGCTAAAGTTTTGGGCAACAGTATTTTTGAAGAAGTGAATATGTACAAATTTCAGATTCTAAAGACAAATTTACAGGTGAATGAGGTCCCAACAACTGATGCCTTGTATGTGTTAACATGAGTTCCAGGAGAACTGCAGATGTTTGAGATGAAAGCATTTGGCAGGGAACTTTGTGGAAAATATTTTTAAAATATCGACCCTAAGAAATATGTGTAACAACGCGAAGGAAAACCATTCTGCTAGTGGAAGAGAATTATCAAGGTTTGGGTTTAGGTCTTGGATGGTGCATACAATGTCTGGAAACTAAGTTCTGCCTTTGGTTCCTTGGAAAGAGGTTTTGAAATTGAAATTGGTCCTTGCAAATTTCACCTCCTTGGTCTGTGCTGGTGTGGTGTGCTTGTGTGTGTGTGTGTGTGTGTGTGTGTCTGTGTCTGTACAGATGAATGGATGGAAAGATGCACTATGTCACTGTTTCAAGGATTGAAGAAAATGGGATGTCTGGTCACCTCCCTTTTTACATGTGGTCTGTGTTACCTTGACATGTTTTTTATCCTGGAAAGGAATGTGTTCGATATGATGCAAGGGTATGCAGGAGAACGAGCTACTCCTTTCCATGCAAAGCTCAAACAGGCCTCCGGGAAGAACCATAGAGCACCACTCCAGCTCTTTGACAAACTCTTGTGAAAGGATACCACTCCTATGCTCTCTTATACATTTGGAAGAGGAATATAAAGCCAATGAGGAGAAAATATGGAATCCTGAAATCAAGCGTGCCTGAGGTCTTCTCAGCCAGACTACCCTTCTTTTATTTTTCTAAAATCTCATTTGTTCAAGACTCAACTCAAGTGCTACCTCCTCTAAGTCTCCTGGTCTCTTCTGCAGCCCCATCTCCTGGGATTAGCCACATTTAGACAATGTTCTGACCACACCTAATGGCTTGCAGTTCTCTAAGTGCATTCCTGTGTATCCTCCCACCCACAAACCTTTGTCCAGGCTGCCCCCTCTGCCTGGACCACCCATCTCTCCCTTCTTGATCTGCACTGCTCCTACTCATGTTCAAAACTCCATGTCAGCAACATGTTCTTGCCCTCAAGCCTGAGGATCTTTGACATTGGAATTTAAAGATGCATTTACTCATATCTGCACCAACAGACAGAGAATTCTCTGAGAGAAAGAGTCATGTGATTTTTTTATTAATATTATTTTGGGAATCCCTATCACCTAGGATAGTAGGTATGTGAGTATGTGGATTACTGAAGGGACTGGCATCTGTGGTTCTCAAAGCGTTGCCCTCTTGATCAGCAGCAATCACATCATATGGAAAGTTTTTAGAAATACAGATTATTGGGCCCTACACCAGGACTATTAAATCAGAAACTCTGGAGTGGGACCCAGAAATCTGTGTTTTAACAACCCTTCTAGAGGACTTTGATGCATGCTAACATTTGAGAACTGCTGGTCTAGAAAAAGGGGTTGACCACTGTGATGAGAAGTCAATAGCTCTGAGAGGTTCTATTGATTTCAGCTTCAATAGAACTCAAAGGTGTCATGAGCTATGGACAAACAGTTCTTTACTTTATTCGGAGGTTAATCCAGGGAACTCTCTGGACAGTCTTCTGTGGATTTAAATTGTGAGAAGGACCCATCCAACTACCCACGTCTGTCATGGCCTATATCTCTTGCACTCAATTCCCCTATTCTATGAAAAATGAATTGGTATCGATTTGACTCCTCGTGGCCTTTATATCTTTTATGGCTACTTTTTTGGCTCCTTAACACCCTGGGATGTATGTACGTTTTACCTAAATCATATCATCTCTTTTTTTTCTCAGTCCTCTGTATAAAACCTATACTTAGGCTATCCTACTACTTTGTATAACTCTATTGATCCCAACTTCCTTTTCTCATTGCCTCAGCACTACCAGATCATTTCTCACCTCCACCACTACTCCTGCTTCCCATTTGGTCCTAGTGAATCCTGGCTCTCCCTTGCAATCTTTATTTCACACAAAGGGATCTACCTCAAAATTGAAAATTGTTCCTAAAACTCTTTTCTTAGAAGCTTCTGTGTTTGTTAATCTCCCTTGCAATAGTGTCCAACCACTTTAGTGCTGTAACAGATCCCACTGAAGCTCTGCCCATATTTGTTGCCACTGTAACATCTTCTAGTATGACTTCCCATAGCCACTGTTCATTTTTCTTTGCCTGAGAGCTTTGTCTGGTGGCCTGAGCCCACTCTGCCCACCAGCAGGTAAGACAGATGTGCTGGGGGATTAATGCCCCAGGGAAATCTCTCAACCACTGATGGGCATGACTGGATTAAATACCCCAGTTTCCTAACATCTCAGGTGGGATAATTCTGAGAAGTGTGTCTTCTCCTGGCTCACAGAATTCGTCCCCAGGGTGATTAAGCTGCAGCTGATCACAGTAGTAACGTATTTGATAATACTACCTCTTTTGATGACCTTACTGTCTTTACCATCTCCTCTTCTGTTACTCATTGGAATCATCATCCAGATAATATATACCTGTACTTGAACCTTTGCCTCAGAGTTGGTAATAGGGTTTAAATCTCACCTTGAATTGTAATAATCCCCATGTGTCAAGGGCTGGGCCAGGTCGAGGTAATTGAATCATGGGGCAGTTTCCCCCATGCTGTTCTTGTGGTAGTGAATAAGTCTCATGAGATCTGATGGTTTTGTAAATGGGAGTTCCCCTGCACAAACTCCCATGCTTGCCACCATTTAAGATATGCCATTTCTCTTCCTTCACTTTTCACCGTGATTGTGAGACCTCCACAGCCGTGAGGAACTGTGAGTCCATTAAACTTCTTTCCTTTATAAATTACTCAGTCTTGGGTATGTCTTTATTAGTAGCATGAAAATGAACTAATACTGTTGGCTTCCAAAGGAACCCAAACCGAGAAATGCATTTACAAAGCTCTTGGCAACTGGTCTCTTTCTAATTCTCTGACATCACCTGGCATCTTTTTGCCCCAGTGTGATTTCTTGGTTCCCCTTCTTTCAAATTGAGATCCTGGTGGCCTGAACACTTACCATTCCCCAAACAAGCCATGCCCTAATTCACCCTTTTGGTCTTTGCACATGCTGTTTTCTCTGCCTGCAATATTGGCCATTTTATTCTGCAATGGTTTTCCACATTTGCAATACCCCACACATTGCACTCCAATGAGCTAGTTGCTTGTCTTTGTATTTGGAATATTTGGATACTCTGCGAGGAAAATGGCTGTGGATGTCTATCTTGGCCACCACTCTTATCAGTGTTTTAGTCCAATGAATTGTGCATAATAATGCTCAATAAACGATTGTTCAAAAATATTTGAGTAAATGAACACTTTCATAAGTTAACAAATGTGTTTTTGTGGTATAAAGTGGTGTATATGTGGAAAAAACTATTTCTAATATGATTTTAACAAGCTGACACCCAGACGTTGTCTAAGAGACTTGGTCACCATCTCTGCAGCCTCTGGGAAAAATTCTGTTTGGAGTGCCAAAGATTAGAGAGGGAAATAAAAACATTCAGCTAAGCATGTAGCCCAGGCTGCAATATACATGTTTCAGCCTCAGAAAAATATGGAGATAACAAACTTCCCACTCCCAGGGTAGTCTGTGGCTCGGCTGCATGTCAAGAAGAAAGAAGACAGAGCATCTCAAAAATTGTGGTCCTTCACTGCCTTCAAATCCCCCTCATTTTGTCCCTAGGCATGGAGCCCAGGTTTCTAAACTCTACAGATCTCTGCATTCCATCAAGACCCCTGTGGGGAGAGCCCAGGTACCAGGTAGCAGCAGGGACAAGTTAGTGATGTCACTCTGTTTTCTACTCAGGGGCTCTGGGCAAGTGGCAAGTTCAAGTTCTGAATGAAACCTCTGTTAATTTCCCCATCTGTAAAACAGAATAGATTAGACCAATTGCTTTTACATCATGCTCTTTGGAACCCTAAAGCTCTGAAGAAAATAGAATTGAGCTACTAGGAATTGGGCTGCCCCACCCCTCTTGATTAGAGAAGCTCTTTTGACTTGACATTTCAAATAAATTTTGCACTTGAAGAATGGATTCTGCTTCCCAAATTTCTGAGAATGTTTGACTGATTCAGTTACATCTGAGGCAGCCCCTAAAGGATATAAAACCCAGTGAAGGAGAAGGTAGATATCAAAATTGGATATAGGGGCTGGGCACGGTGGCTCACGCCTATAATCCCAGCACCTTGAGGGGCCGAGGCAGGTGGACCACTGAAAGTCAGGAGTTTGAGACCAGCCTGGCCAACATGACAAAACCTTATCTCTATTAAAAATACAGAAATTAGCCAGCCATGGTGGCGGGTACCTGTAATCCCAGCTACTCGGGAGGCTGAGGCAGGAGAATTGCTTGAACCTGGGAGGCAGAGGTTGTAGTGAGCCAAGACTGTGCCACAGCAGAGTCTGGGCAACCAAGCAAGACTCTCCGTCTCAAAAAATAAAATAAAATAAAATAAAATAAAAAATAAATAAAAAAAATAATAAAAAAAAAAACGTGGCAGGAGTTCATTGTCAGTACGTGGAATATCTTTGGGTAAAGCAAATTAAAAACTAGTCTAGCTCTGTTTGGGGTAGAATGGGGTTCCTCAGGGGATAAACTCCATTCTTTTGGCTGCTTCTTCACTGGCTTCTCCATAGCATCTCTTAGTGTTCCATCATGGTGCTCAGTTAGCAACAGGCTCAGACAGCTCATCTCATCTTCATCTTGGTAATCATTATCCTCATTGCTCAGATGAGGAGTCATGAGGCTTAAAGGTTAAGTGACTTGTCAATGATCACAGGGCTATAAAGCAGAATAGCAGAACTGGAAACTAGGACTCCTACCTACTCATACTTCCACAATGCCAACACACATTGCTTCCCTGCTCTACCTTTTGTATTATAAAACTGTTGTATTTTAAGGAATCTTTGCTAACCTTTCCCCTTTGCCATTTCCTCTGTATACCAGTTTTATAGTACAAAAGGTATTATAGGGCCAATTTTTGTGGCCCTATAATGCCAATTATAGGTGGGTAACTTTTGTGGCTGAAGTTAAATGGTGTCTTATTCTCCTTCCCCAATTGCTCTGGAAAATGTCTTCTTTCTATGGAGAAATTTTGCGGATGACTCTTTTAAAACTTTTTTATGCTGAGATATAATATACATACAGAAAAGTAAGTAAACTTTTAAGTGCTTGGTGAATTTTCATAAGCTGAACAGACTTGTGTAAACAGCACCCAAATTGAGAAACAGAACATTACCAGCACCGCATGGTAACACAGCATGTTAGAGGCTGTGATCCCAGATCTCATCTAATTCTATTCTGACCCCTTTCCCAAAGCCTTCCTCTCTCATCTTGAGACCCTATGACAAAATCACTGAGGAGTCATCAAAAACATTGTTTGAATTTCCAGACCTACAAACCTGATCACATGGTCTTAGGTTTCTATATTTTCCTGATAGCTGTTCCTAGAAAATAGCTAGATTTTCCTGTTCCAATATTTTATTGTTTAAAACTGAAATCTAATGTGAATTTTACTTCCTGCTCAATTTTCTATAAACTAAAACTTATTTAAGAAATAAGTTTTAATTACCCAATCTATTAATTAAAAGAAAGAAAAAAACACATATAAAATTAATCAATTAGTCAACTCCTTCACACTGCCATCCGAGGGACCTTTCTCAACCACAAATCTGACCATGTAAATTTTGTTCAGGAGCTCTGCATTGCTGTTAAGATAGAGCCCCAAATCCTTTTTATGGCTCTTGGTGACTTGTCCATCCTCTAGTTGGGCCACTGTTACCCTTTCTACTGTCTAAACACATTGGCACTTTTTTCAGTTCTTTGAAAGTGTCACACTTTTTCTTACTTAGAAGGATGCACCTGCTGGTCCCATTTGCTTAAACACACCATCTGCTTTTTCTCATTGCCAATTCCTTCTGTCTCTGAAAAGGTCAGTGACTTGCCCAAGTCACAGGGCAGATGGTACTTGAACTTGGTTTCCCCCATTGCTAACCCATGCTTCTGTGCAGCACCGCTATTTCTCACCTCAAACATCATTCCTTTAGAGTTTAAAGCAAAGAAGCAAGTTTAAAGCAAAGAAGCAAGCAACTTCTCATGGGTTGAAGGTTAGAGAATCTCTGCTTTTGTCCAAAGTTTTTATTTCTGGTGTTAAAGGTTAAGAACTGAATAGATTTACTAATGCCAGTGCAGCATAATAGAATGCTCCCCTCCAAAATTTTTAAACTTAAACATTAATTTTTTTGGATAGACAAACTCTAGAACTTGCATTATAAATATAAATGAATCAAAATACTGAATATTTCTGCCTTCTTTGAAGTGAGAAAGAAATAATTTCCCATTTGACAGATTAATAAAGTCCAATGAACTCTCCATTACTCTGTGTGTGTGTGTGTGTGTGTGTGTGTGTGCACGCGCGCGCGCGTGTGCGTGTGTGTGTGTATGTTTAGGGTTGGAGAAAGAAGGAAGACGATACTGGATTTAAGATCTTTCATCTTGCAGTAGGAAGCTCTTTTCCCCATGAATTTCTGTCTCTTCAGACAAAACCAAGGAATATAAAAAGCCACATTAAAACTCTCATCTTTTAATCTTTCTGTTTGAGAAATATTTGCCTCTTTTCAGGAGCTGATTGTCTAAATGGTGTTTCAATCTTCACATTGAATAGAACTGTGTAAAACATTTTTCTTTTGTCAATTATTTTACTTTGAAAATAACCGGTTATCTGGAAGAATTTAGAAATGACTTTTTTTTTCTTTTTTAGTAGTCTCCCTCATGTTTCTCCACGAGTTATATTTTTAGAGTCCAAAAAAAGCCACCCCACTATGAGTAGTTCTTAACTTCCCTATCCCTGCCCTTCTATATAATTCACATTGATATTCCCACACAGCCTTTTTGTGAAAAATTCAAAATGTAGTTATCAGCAGATAAACACATATTTTGACCTGCCTTATGGTGGTACTGCCAGCTAGCAGCTCAGTGAACAGAAATCTTATGAGATACTTTTATTATTTTCATATCACATATGGGAAAACTAAATCTTAAAGCCATTAAATAATTTTCCAAAAATCACATAGCTACTACCTGGTGATAAGATGTACAATGAGATACACTAGACAGATTGAAAGCAGCAACATTTCAGTTTCAGCTGCAGGCTCATTTTCACATATAAAAAAATCATATATATGTGTGTGTAGAGATAGATATATATATATATATGCCTGCATATGCATATGTGTGTGTGGATATATATATATATTTTAATACCAGAAGAGTAAGAAAGAGTTAATCTTAAAAGATAGAACTCCACAAGAATGAACAATTTATCCCACATTTTGCCTTAGACAAATGAAAACTTAGTTATGAACTAGCTCTGATCCACAGCTTAGCACTTGGGAAACCCTGCACTGGTTTGTGTCTTTGGACCATACCAGCATTTACATCTGGAAGTATATTATTAAAGGCTGTGTGCAAAAGGCAGTAGGTAACCAAGAGTGACATATGCTTTAGCTTCCCAGAACTTTCTTATAACATGTAAGAAAGTTTTCAATTTTGCATACACAAAATTAGATGCTTTCAGGAATTAATTTTTGTAGAGGAATAGATGTATATTGGATAAAATCTCATGCTGTCATTGATTGTCCAGTTCCAGGCCCCAGGGCTCTCTCCATGTTAGTGTGTATATATGACAGCCCTTTATCATTCTGCAAGAGACAAAAACCACACAACAACACATTGAAGCATACAAGCTATTATATATTTTCATAATATAGAACTTTAAAGTATAGTAATCAACAGTGGCAAAATATTTCTGTCTCTGACATTATTATTTGTGAGATCCAACCTGTAATTGAGATCAGAGAAAACAGTATGGAAAAACAAATCCACGAGAACAGGATAAAAATATCATGAACAGTAAAATATGTCTAAGTATTTAAAACTGTATAGAAAAAATAAATTAGATGAACAATTGTGTAAATATAAATTAAAAAAAGATGACATTCTTAATAAATAAAGTTTACTATTTACATTTTTATATATTGCCAAAAGATTTAACTTAGATCCATAAAAACACATAAACAGAAATAAAAAACCAAACATAGGAGCAGCAAATTTATGCGCGTGAGGTACAGAAAAAGGATTGGAATTGTGTTTAGTTTTGGTGTTTAGATTGTTTTCTTTGTGTCTTTTTTCTTTTCTTTTTTTTTTTTTCTTTTTTTACCATAGGCCAGTAGAATTCTTATGAGAACAGCTTTTAAGCACTTCAATGGAGTGTCATTTTTTTGGTAGCTTCCAGAAGGTGCCAAACAGGTTTCAACATCATATTAATTAGAAATACCCATAATAATTATAACAATAATAAAAAGGTATAATATGATACATAAATATGGAAGAGCAGTTTGTAATATGAATACATTTTCTCTAGACGAGATCACAGTTTTATTTTGTAAATATTACATTTAAGTATATATATACACACATATATGTACAACTATATATACATGTGCATATATATGTAAATTTATATTTATATATAATATCTTTATATAGATAGATATCTGCAGACAGGTTATTGATTACAGAGACCCAAGAAAGCAACTCAATAATTGTTCAAAGGTTTCCTCACTGACTGCTGGTGTGTAGTTTAAGAAGCCCCCATTTGTTTGCACTCACCATAATAATTATAACAATAATAAAAGGTATAATATGATACATAAATATGGAAGAGCAGTTTGTAATATGAATACATTTTCTCTAGACGAGATCACAGTTTTATTTTGTAAATATTACATTTAAGTATATATATACACACATATATGTACAACTATATATACATGTGCATATATATGTAAATTTATATTTATATATAATATCTTTATATAGATAGATATCTGCAGACAGGTTATTGATTACAGAGACCCAAGAAAGCAACTCAATAATTGTTCAAAGGTTTCCTCACTGACTGCTGGTGTGTAGTTTAAGAAGCCCCCATTTGTTTGCACTCACAATGCCTTATCTTCTTTTAATGGAACACTTGATGTGGAATTTTAAGTCTGAGAAGTGAGGTGCCTTCTGAAGAAGAGATTTTAGAGACTCCCTTCCTCTATAAGTTAAAAATGACCGGAAGTCTTAAGTAGACGACAGTTAGCTGACTTTGACGTTGTAGGACATAATCAGCTTTAAACCAAATCATAGAACTGGTAAAGGGTAAGATCAAATTTGCCAAAACAATAAAATATTCTCCAATACAGGTCTCTCTTTTAAGATGGACTACAATTTAGGAGCTCCGGCTTTATTCCTTGAAATATCAAACAAGCACTCCTTGTCTTTCTGAAAAGGCCAATGGGCCTGTGCATTCTTGAATAATAATCCATGGACTTTGTGTCAAGCGTTGGCCCTCACAGCCCACCTAAAACCTCAGGGCCTCAAAATCTCCTGCCCTCCCACTCTGAGGTAGGTATATAGTATTATCCCCATTTTGCAGCTAGAGAAACTGATGCAAATGTAGAGGCAACTGGATAACTTGTTAAAGATCACTGAGCAAACTGCTGCCTGGAGTCAAAAATTCTAAGTTCTTTACAATAGGGACATAATTTCTCTTTTGGCTATTATACATTTCTTTTAAAAAGCAAGTGATTCATAGGAATTGGCAAAAGTTGAATAAATTACAAGAACAAGCTTTTATTCATTTGCTATTTGGTTTTTATGTTTGTTGTTTACTTCATTTGCTTTGTTTCTCAAAACTCACTGGGATTACCTGTCTGGTCATGTAGCAGCTTTTTAAAAAACTGGACTATGCAGTGTGGTTCTGAGTGCAGTCTTTATAAAGCCCAGTGCTGTACTGGTAAATATAAACATTTTATAACGTGAAAAGCACGACGACACAGTATGTCCCCTTAATATCTGGAAAAAACAATATCAAGCCCACCCACTCCCTACTACCACTGATTGCCACCAAACAAATAAACAAAATGCCCCCCCCCCACAACAACAATAACACATCAAGGGAGAAAATGTCATATTTCCTGGACCTACCACAATGTACAGAAAATAACAGACAGTGTTATCAAATCCCACTCTATGTCTTCTAGGGAAATGTTTATGTTTGTGTCTACCTACTGAGTCTGTAGAATAAACAATTTCCTTTAGGAAACATAAAAATATGTTTTTTATTCTTAGTTTTAATCATGCATTTTATTTCCTTTTAATCTCTTTGTCTTCTATTAATCTCTATCTGTACAGCTTTGCCACCATTTTTTTATTTTCTCACTTGAAGTAGTTCCAGAAAAAAACACAAAACCTCAAAACTGTTAACTTGACCTTATAATTTCCTTCCTTTCTTCCTTCCTTCCTTCCTTTTTTTCTTCTTTCTCTCTTTCTTTCTTTCTTTCTTTCTTTCTTTCTTTCTTTCTTTCTTTCTTTCTTTCTTTCCTTCCTTCTTTCTTTCCTTTCTTTCTTTCTTTCTTTTTTTCCTTTCTTTCTTTCACACAGGTAACACCTATAACAAATTGACAATTGCAACCAAGTTAAATCGAACCTGGAAGGGAGGTAGCCGAAATGTGTCTCAAAGAATTATTTTCAACAAATAGCATTTAAGCATTGGCCAAGGTGGGAATAAGACCAAGAGAACCGTCTAGGCAGTGACTCAATGTGTTGAAGCCAGGAGTGGCAGCTGATACCCTACATTTTCAAAGCCCTACCATCTATGACCATTAATCTTTCCCTTCCTTGACACCCCAATTCACCATCAAAACTGATTTCCCAAGGACTGTATTTCCTTAAAAGGTTGTTGGCACAGAGTCTGGGGGGGCAATGCAAATCCTTTGGGTAGGTGTTAAGATTGTGACTTGGAAAAGGTTCCCTAAATAGGGCTTAGAGAACTGTCCACCTCATCTTTTATTTTTTGCTGCTAACAATCTAATACTTCAAATGCAGAACCTTCAGTGTTTTAAGGCCTTTGAGCTGCTGATACACAATAGTGCATCAGAGCTGCCTCTCAGTGCTCCGGTCACCTAAACAGAAGATGACTGAAGGAATGAAACCATGAGTTAATTCCCAGGAGGAAAATAAAACTGGGAATAAATGCATTGCTCAAATTGAGCTGACACTCCTCCACTAAGGTTTGAAAAGACCCTATTAATGATACCTTCCATGTGGGCATGAGGTTGGCCACCAATCAAGTAGCCTCTTTTGCCTAATATCCTTGGCAAATATATGTTTGTTAGCAACAGGTCTGAATGAAAGAGACTGAGTGGGTCTTAATTCAGAAGAGCTGAATTCACTCTGTGAGTCTGAAGATACAAGTCAACCTCCAGGAATCTTTGCTTAGCTGGATAGTGTGGGAATAGATGATGATGGGAGTGAAGATAGAAAGAGGATAAGGACTGATTTGAGGGAAGCTGGTAAGGTTCTTTTGTGGCTACTGAAATCACATCAGTAGTAATGTCATCTATGGGTCTTCAAAGTTTCTTGTATTACCTATGGGTATAATTAAGCAACTGGGAGGGTTGATACTGTTACCTTTCTTAGCTTGTACCTTCTAAGTTAACATCACACAGGCTGCTAACTCTGCTAGGGCAAGAGAGAGGCCTGGAGAGTTGGCAAGAGTGCGAAGATACTGGAGAGGGGTTCAGAATAGGATCGATTCTTCTAATATTATTCTTATTTCTTGCTAAGAATTGGTCCTTGTAATTACAGTGAGGTAATGGTCTGGATATAAATGAGATATGGTTTTGTGAGGAAGAAGCATAGAGGATTATTCTTAACAACTGTGGCAGTCTTGCCGATATGGAACCCAATTTCAGAGTTTGTGAAATGGTATAAGTCTCATAAACTATCTCAGCACTGCATCTGTATTTGTGGGCACCTGTGCCAAAAGCACCTTAATATGTTTCTGGGTTTTTTTTGTTTGTTTGTTTTTTGTTTTTTTTGAGACGGATTCTCGCTCTGTCACCCAGGCTAGAGTGCAGTGGCACTATCTCGGCTCACTGCAAGCTCCACCTCCTGTTTTAGGCCATTCTCCTGCCTCAGTCTCCCAAGTAGCTGAGACTACAGGCGCCCGCCTGGCTAATTTTTTTTGTATTTTTAGTAGAGACAGGGTTTCACTGTGTTAGCCAGGATGGTCTCAATCTCCTGACCTCGTGATCCACCTGCCTTGGCCTCCCAAAGTGGTGGGATTACAGGCGTGAGCCACGGCGCCCGGCGATATGTTTCTTAATGTAATTGGCCAGAGATGGCCAATAGATGTCTTCTCAAGTGTTTTTGATCACCAGGTAAGTGCTACTGGGAGTGATATAATATGGTGGTTCCTAAAGTTATTTTTGGTCCCTTTTTTTTTTTTTTTTTTTTTTTTTAAAAAGGCTATGATAGATTAACAACACCTGCCTTGGATGCAGGAGTTAGGTGAGGCTGCACACGTGCGTGGTATTTTCTATCCCTACGCTAGGTTTTGTTTCTGTTGGCTCTCTTCACTAGACTTGAGATGACTTGATTTACAGTAATCCCTATGTGATATAACTAGTCTAGACCTTCCCTTCACCTCAATTCCCAGCTCCAGGTTTCAGAAAGCATGTCCCACTCAACCTTTCTCTCCAGTTCATCCTGTATTAATTTCTTCCCATATTAATTCAAAGGGAGTGGACAAGTACCTGGCTGAAAAGAAACAAAGAGATCCCCAAAGTGTTGGGGGCTTCCACATACAATTGACTAATTTTCACTTAACTTTTGGAGGCTAGACATGGGAGAGAGAAAAGCATTGCCCAGTCACAGGTATGGAAGGGAGTACTGGTAGCTGGAAAAACCATATAGAAAACATGATGACCATGTTGAGTTGTTGGTGCTGAGGCTGTGAACTCTTTGGCTTCTTTCTGATGGCCCTCTCGAGAACAATGTATACTATTCTTATAAAAGATTCTTTCTCCCAGAATTGTATCTCCTCAGAGCAACAGCGAAGTTCTCAGGACCAAAGCCTACTCTAGCCTGAAGGGCTACGAAGATTAGGATGAGGATAATAATCCAAGAGTCTCGACAATTCCAATAGTCTCTGGTTGGCTCCAACATCATAGAAATTTAACACTGTTCCACTTGTTTACAAAATCTAACACTGGCTTAGACATTCTGGACGTTCAGTGAGGGTTCCAGCATCTGATATCCCTCAACTCTTTTCCAGGGTGAGAGGCCCACTTACAGGAAACTTAACTTCTCACCATGTGGACCCATGAGGGTTTTTCTCTTGCAGAAGGGCTAAAAGTGAGGAGCTATGGAAAATGTGGGTCACTTTTAAGGCAGACTGTTTGGTTGTGTGGAATTTTTCCTAACCTAGTTCTACCATCTTGGATTATTCAATGTATAGGATAGAGCAGCAGGAAAAGTAGCAGCAAATGTGGTCCCAAGGCAAGATTTGGGGGAACAGGTAAGTCCTAGAGGGATATTATTACCTCAAGCCTCAAGCAAGGGGCTGACATAATACCTTGACATTGCAATCCTAAGCCATTCTCAGATTGGCCTCGAACCCTGGAGTTGGGGTAAAATCCCCCATGGCAGCAGAAGAATTGGGGCGCTTTGCATACCTTATAATCTTTACCTCTTCCTATGTCCTAGTTCCCTAGAAGATAGTTGATCACAGACTATTTCACTGCCAATCCCAAAGGACTGTACAATTGTGCATGTCCTACATATTCCGAGCCTCAGGGTGTGAACTATCTTGACATCTCCACACTTGGTCTTAGCAGTTTCTGCAAATTTCTTTCTCCCAAGGATAGTGTTGGCTAGGAGCTTGGGAAAGAAAAGATTGAGTTTATTCCAGTCTCTGTCTACTCATCTCCAGAACTGCCCTCACGCAGATGTTTGTATGGGTGTGTATGCATGCATGTGTACTAACCACAGATGGGCACACTCTAGATATAGAACATGTTTCTTGCTGTGGTTGTGTGACAAATGGCTAGAATTTTAGGAGGCTCTGGGACTGCACACTGTATATGCAATCCATCTCAGACTTTGGGATGGGAATCCATTTCATCATCCAGCATGGTGAAACTTGGTTCATTCACCCCACTGTGTGTCCTTCCTGGGTAAAATTAAAGGCAGACCGGTTGGGTGCTAAGGATCCCTGGTGTGGAGAGGCCATTCCATTGAGCAGCTGACTGTGAAATCAATACCAAAGGGATGCGGGTCCTGGCGTTGGGAATTCTTTGACAACTCCTTGTCCTTCCTTAGCCATGGCTATATCCCCGGAGGTCTTTCCGGCTGTGTTCTTGGGCCTGGGGGTCCCGACAAGCACAGTCACCTTGTAGGTCACAGGACATAGGGAATGGGGTGACCTGCAGAAAGAGAGAAGAAGCGAATCAGGTGGTTTGGTCTGAAGCAGTAATGATCAGGAAGGCAGTGGAGGGCAGCGATACAATCACTGGATTTGAGGAGCAGAAGGTTCAAGTTCAAGTCATGGCTCTGCTTCTTGCTATATCCTGGTGATAACTTTTATCGAGAGCACCATGATCATAATCATAGCAGTTTTCATTTACAGAGGCACTTGCTATGGGTCAGGCATTTGCTATGGGGTAAGGCAATGTACTCAGTGATTTCCAAACAAGAAAACACTTTTGACAACTCTGTAAGACAGATGCTCCAACAATCACCCTTTTATTGATGGGGAAACTGAAGCTCAGAAAGGAATAAGAATTTGCCAAAAGTAATAATAAGTGTCAAGTCTAGTATTTAAAGTAAAACAAGCTACTTATCTCTGAGCCTCAGGTCCCTATGTAGAGCTGATATAATAAGACCCACTTTGTACTGTAAACTATAGGAGCTGAGTAAAATCATGGGTGGAAAATTGTAGTGCACTATAGCAAAGTCAATTAATAGAATTGTGTAATGGAATATCTGATGTATATGTGATCAAGTGAAAGAAAGGATGTGGAAGTGTCCTTTGAGAAACCATAAGTCTCTGCACATATTTGTCACTTTGATTTTAGTAGGCAATGATGAAAACTAAAAGCATGTCTCAGGGAAGCTAGACCACCTTCTGGGAGGCTTGGAATCCTGAGTAGAGAATAGATCGTATGGAGGTTTTGCACAAAATTTGAAGGACCTGGGAAGCAGATTTTAGCATACGAAAAAGTGAGAGGACTGAGTTCAATCCGGTTTCCAGTTCGTTCTTTCATGTGTTCTGTGACCTTGGCCAGCTTTCCTTTCTGAAAACTGATAGGAAGAGCCCAACAGAGTGAGTGTCTTCCCCATCCAGCAGATAATCTATCTTTCCAAAGAGCACAGTGCAGTCCCTGCTTGAGTCCCCGCCTGAACTAACGCAAGTAGATTTCACCTCATTGCATCATGACATTTGCATATCACTTTCCCTAGAGAGTCTCCAATCTGCGCAGATGGATTTAATGACCTCATTTGCCTCCTGCCTGGGCAGGGTCTCCAAGTGGTCACGTAGTCTCAGAGAGAATCTTTGTTTCTATCCCTCTCTCTCATGTACTTGTGGACTCATTCTCAATGTCTAGCTCTTCTTTTTTCTCTGCCTCTTTGACCACTTTCCCTCCCTCCCAACCTCTCTCCATCCTGAAATTTTGCAAAAATTTAAAAGGTAGAATGGAACATCAGAAAGATTTAAGTATACGCCCAGCTCTCTCATCTACTTGAGACGTGACCTTGAACATGTGACAATTTCTCTGGGTCTCAATGAACTCATTCATTTAATAGGAAAAACAAAAGTGTAGACCTCCTGAGGTTGTGATAAGGAATACATGAAATAACTCATGAAAACACCTCACACAGTGCTTGACATATGCTAAGTGCTCAATTATTCTCTCTCTTTCTCTCTCCCACTCCCTCTCCTTTATTTTTTTGGTCTATCCTCCCACCACTTCTGTGGCCCATAAGGCAGGGACCAGGTCAATCGTGTTTATTTCTGTTTTCACAGGGCCTAAGCCACAGAATGAATAAATTTCTATGCATTGCTCCATCTCTCTCTGACTCTTTGTACTTATGGCTACCACAAATCTTTGTTTCTCTTTTCAGTTTCAATTCCTAAGTGCTTGATGCTGTGGTAAGCATTTCCACAGTCCCTTTTTCCAAGCAGCACCGCTCTTCTTGCTCACAGCTACTTGCTGTTCTCTGTTTAGACATTTACTTTCCAGCCTCTGTGACTCTGTGGAATACATCTAGGATATTCCATCTAGAATCTAGAATATTTGCTCCTATTCATTTTACCTTGAAGAGAAGCACAGATTGTTAGAACTGGAAGTGTCATAGAGAGAAAACCCTCCAGTCCAAACAGGGAAACTGAGGGGAAAGCCAAGTCAAAATCCAACCACTAGGGTAGAGTGTGGACAGTACTATCATGAAAGCCAAAAGGTTCGGGTTGGGATCCTTGTTTGCTTCACGCTCGCTGAACGATTTTGGGAAAATCCCTCCATTGTCATGAACTTAGGTTCTACATCTATGAAAGGAGGATTTTTAAAATACCATATTTCATATCGCATTTTTTGTGAGGATCAAGCAAGAAGAAACATGCAAAAGTCCCAGCACATGACCTAACACCTTTGAGATGCTCAGTGCCGAATACATATATGCTGAATCAAATTTCTCACTCACTCGTATTTCACCATCTTTCCTGCCTATTGTCCCCCACCTCCCACCTTCCACACTTGAACAATCTCCTTGTCCTTAACTCCCCCATGCTTTATCCATCCCCATCTCCTACCCTTGCTCTCATTCTATCATTAGCACGATCCAGTTACCTCTAATGTCTTCTCTAAAATTCTCTCTGTAACACTTTCCCATTGAGCTCAAACACCCATTAGGGATGGTTTCATGTCTGCTTTATCTTTTGTGCTTTCTGCTGCACCTCACTCAAGGCAAATATTCAAAAAATTATATGTCCTAGAATAAAATCCAAAGTCCTTACCACAAGTTCAAGGCCTTGCATGATCTGATTTCTATATAATTCTCAGATCTGACATGGTTCCCTTCTCCTCCTCACTCTCATTGGCTTCTTTATTTATCGGTTCCTCATATACTCTGTTTTCCTACTTTTGTGTCTTTAGCCACTAATGGTCCTCCACTCTGACTGCCCTTCCCTGGCCAGCTCTTTTTCATTGTCCAAGTCTTTTCTCAAGTATCACTACCTCCCTCAGTAGTCTGACCAAAGATACTAGGTTGGTGCAAAATAATTGTCGTTTTGCCATTGAAAGTAATGGCAAAAACAGCAATTACTTTTGCACCAATCTAATAGCACCATCGCCTTCATACCATATCACAGCATCTTATTTTTACACCCTTCTAATACTGAATTACTTCTTTACTTCGATGTCAGCTCCCTCTGGGCAGGGACCATGACTGTTGTTGAACTGAGTCTTTATGCATTCAATGACCCATGAATGAATGAGCAAATGAATGCATGAATATGCAGGCAGAATACAAGTCAGGGAACCTCCACTCTTGCAGTCGGCTGCTGGGTGACTTTAGAGAAGTTACTTCCCTTCTCTGAGCTTCAGCTTCCCTACCTATAATAAGAGTTGATTTTCATAGCTCCTAACTTCCCATCTGGCTGAAAATCCTTCTCAGTCTGAGAAAGGTAGAAGGCAAAGACTTGGCCAGAAAGGAAGCTGAAACATAGAATTTCTTCACAAATCCTGTCTTGAATGCTTCCCTTCCTGCCCTCCCCAGTTCAATCAGCTTCTCCAAAATTGCTGGCTGGCAAGGCCGTGCCACCAGTTAGCTTCTCAGGCCTGTCTCGGCACTCTGGCTATGCTGGGGTGGTATCACCTTTTTCTTCCTTCCCCAGGCCAGTCAGGGCAGTTTAAGCACTTCCCAAATAAACACTGAAGGAAACTCAATCAGAATATGACAAGGCCTAGGAGGGTTGGTCTCAGGAGGCCTATCCAGAGCCTCCTTGTCTCCACTATATGCTTGTAAGTAGTATGTTGTAGACTTTACACAGAAACTGTATGACTTTCGGCAAGTCCCTGGCATCTTCAGCCTCCCCATCTGTAAGACAAGAGTCTTTATCAAGACCTCGCAGGGCTCTGGTGAGGAGTCAGTGAAGTCATGTCAGGTTCAGCCTAGCTCTCAGAGTGCCCAATGTAGAGGAGACACATGGTGTTTTCTTCCTTCCTGTTGCCTCTTTGTGAACTGCCTGTTCAGAGCCTTGTCTGTTACAAGCTTCCTCACTGATCACAGATATAAAGCTGAGAAGAAAAGGGTAGAGATTTTCAGGTATTCCTAGGTCTAACCTGGAAAGGACTTTGGGACACCTGTTCATGCAGGTTCAAGCGGTGAATACCATTGTACACACACTAGTGATTCCAAAGGACCTTCCACATGCCAGATGATTTTTATATATTAGCTCTCTGACTCCACACCACCTTGTGAGACTATCACTATTAGCTACCCATCTTGCAGATGAGAAAATAGAGGTTTCAGAATGTTTAAAGCAAAACTAACCTGTCCCAGGCCTCAGTACCAGTCAGTGAGTTGATGATGCAGGATTCCAAAACCCAATTCAAACACTTGAGAGCTTTTCAGCAAGTGAGAGTAAAAAGAAGGGGGAATGGCCGGGTGCGGTGGCTCAAGCCTGTAATCCCAGCACTTTGGGAGGCCGAGACGGGCGGATCACGAGGTCAGAAGATTGAGACCATCCTGGCTAACATGGTGAAACGCCGTCTCTACTAAAATTACAAAAAACTAGCCGGGAGAGGTGGCGGGCGCCTGTAGTCCCAGCTACTCGGGAGGCTGAGGCAGGAGAATGGCGTAAACCCCGGAGGTGGAGCTTGCAGTGAGCTGAGATCCGGCCACTGCACTCCAGCCTGGGCGACAGAGCGAGACTCCGTCTCAAAAAAAAAAAAAGAAGGGGAAAAAAAGGTATTTTCTTCACAACGTGAAAAGGCTGACTGCTGCTTTGTCTTTTTAATCACCAATAACTTTTATCCTTATTATGTGCCTGGCACTGAGCTAAACTCAATGTGTATCATTATCTTACTCACTCTGCCCAGCAATGCTAAGAGGTAACTATTCTTACTATCCCCATTTTACATCTTAAAGGAAACTAAGATGCAAAGAGGTGAGTCAGTGGACTGGCAGGTGGCCTGGCACTCCTTAGCACCATGCCCCAGGAGGACGGCAGAGCAGGAGTCAGGGTCCTCTCTTCACAGATGAAGAAACTGAGGCATAGAGAGAAGAATCACATCTTGATAAAATCAGAGCTCTGAGCCCAACTGCCAGATTCCCTGACTCCCCAAGCAGCTCCCCACCTTCTCCCCGAAGCGGCCTCCCAAGAAAACCTACCACCCACAGCATGAACACCATGGTGGCCAGTTTACATTTGGGGATTCTCAGCATCATGTGGCTAGGCTGTCCCATAAATGGCTTGGCCACCCACTCTGGGATTCTGTTAGCAAGCCAGGGCCATGACTGCCAGGATTCTCTCCTTTTTTACTCGGGGCGAGAGATGGTGCTCCAGCACGTGGGTTCTCCCTCTGGATGAGCTGCTGAGGAGAACACCTCCATCTGTGAGTGTGAGTGGCTCAGGAATGCAGCTGAGGCAACTGTACCACAAGGCCCTGGCTGCAGATCCTGTCTAGAGCTGAGAGACATGCAGGGGCTGGATTCTGACTCAGACTCCACAGGGAAGTAACTAGCAGAGCATGGTGGGGGTGCTGGTCGAGAAGGGACAAGAGTCATGTTGTGCTGATGGTCAGAGAGCTTTGACTCTGTCTCCTGCTGGCTGTGGGGGCCACATCACTGGCAGGTCACTTCACCTGGTTGAATCTTAGGGTCTTCACAGTGCTGATGGAAAGATTTCATGAGGACCAAGTACATAAAGGCATGACGCCAAGGACAAGGATTCCCCTGTAAGTTTCTTAAATGTAGGATGGATACAGTACCTGGCATAAAACATGGAACAGTTAATGTATACAGAAGCTTGTTTAAATGAAGATAAAGTGGTCATGTGGATAAATGGAAGATAAAGTGGAAAAAATATGGGTAAATTGGAGGAAAGCACTGACCTAGAGGAGAAAAAGACATGTTTGAGTCTTTGCCCTGTTGCTGAATTTGGTGTATGCTATAAGGCAAGTTACTTCCCTTTTCTGGGCTTCAGTTTCTCTATCTGTAAAAAGGAGGTACTAACAGTCCTACCACACAGAAGCATGTTGGGTAAAGTATGAAATGCAAGTAAAGCATTTAGCATAATGCATGGCATAAAATATGGGCTCAATAAATGATGATGCTAGTGGTGATGGTGGTGATGGTTTTGACAGTGAGGTAATGATTATGGTGGTGGTAATAATGTTGATAATTATGCTGATAACTTTTTGGGATAGAAGGGCTGGATTCCATCATAGGACCAATATAAAATGACCAAGATAAAATGAGTGTCTACTTCATCCATAAGGAAAAAGTCAGGGCTACATTCCAAAGCGGGGGGCCAGGGGAGGGATGGGATTTAATAACATTCCAGAAGCCAATAATTTTTGAATATGGAAGAGTTAGTCTAGTGTGCTTAGCCATCTGCTTGTTGTCTCTTACTAATCCTCCAAGTTAAGCATATCTACTCCCTCTTCTAAAAGGCCTTCTGGGATTCCCTAGACTGGCTCAGTGCTTCAAATTCTCCTGAATACCCCCACTGGCCTCTGGATAAAGTTCAATCTCCCTGGCTTGGGTGATAAAAGCCTTGCTTATCCATCTAGGCTTATCTTTCATCCCTTTTCCCCTTGTACCATGCTCTGGGCATACTCAGGGAATTATAATTTCCTTAACACTTTCCCTAGTGTCTGGGCCTTTGCACAGCCTGTTCCCCTGGCCAGAGATACCCTTTTCCCTCCCACCCCTATCTCTGGTCCTCCCTTACTCCTTTCATCTGGGAAATAACTTCTGTACTTTTCGTGTATTGCCTTTGTTGTTGCCTTCCCTAGGAAACTTCGCTGACCTCCTGACTTGCTGTGTCTCCATGAGTACTTGCTATACTCTAAATGTCTGGCTACTCATCCATAAAACATGAACTCAGTGCAGCTGGGACCAGGTTCTTGTTCATGGCCTAGTACAGTATCTATCACACAGCAGGTACTACCCTAAATTCACTTGTTCAAAAAGTATTTATTTGTGGGTGTTGAGTACATACTATTGGACAGGAAACATTGAGGTACACTGGAAATTGGAATCTATCAACAAACAAGAAGCACATTCTTATCCTCATTAATTCTGCATTCTAGCATCAAGAGGGGTAGGGGTCATCTGATCATAAATAAATATATTTTAGAGTGTGTTCCAGGGTGATAAGTATTAGGGAAGAAAGAAAAACCAAAACAGAAGGCAAAGCAAATGAACGTGGGAGTGCCAGGGTGATGTGGGGTGGGTGGTCAGCGTTGGACTCATTGAGAACACGGCACTTGGGCAAAGACTTGAAAGAGGTGAAGGAGTGAGTCATGAGGATGAATAGAAGAGGGTTCTCAGCCAAAGAAATTGCCAGTGACACAGTGACAAAGGCTGTAAAGTAGAAGGATGCCTGAGCTGAGCTAAGGACAGCAAGGAGTCCAGAGGGCCAGAGGTGAATAAGAAAAGGCATACACAGTGGGAAGGGGGCAGTCAGAGAAGCAATGTGGGTGGGAAAAGCACCCACATTTTCCCAAGGGCTTTGTAGGCACTGGGAAAACTTAGGTTTTCACTCCAAGTAAAATGGGAAGGAACTGTATGTCTTTGCATTGAGGTATGATGTGATCTGACTTGATTTAAAAGGACTATTCTGTGAGGTTAGGAGTTCAAGACCAGCCTGAGCAATATAGTGAAACCCTGTCTCTACTAAAAATACAAAAATTAGCCAGGTGTGGTGGCACATGCCTGTAATCCCAGCTACTCAGGAGGCTAAGACAGGAGAATTGCTTGAACCTGGGAGGCGGAGGTTGCAGTGAGCCAAGATTATGCCACTGCACTCCAGCCTGGGCAACAGAGCGAGACTCTGTCTCAACAACAACAACAAAAAAGGATTATTCTGGCTGCTGGGTCAAGAAGAGACACTGACGTACATCCCCAAGTCAGCTACCCAACACCCAGCCCTTTGTTGATACAGGTTATCACCCACTCTGCTAAGAAGGCTGCTCTCCATGTAATGATGTTGATTATTTTTCCATATCTTATAGAATCACTAACCTTCTTAGACCAATGATAAATGTCCTTTCTTAAGAAACCATGTTCTCATTCAGGTAGGGTTTAAGATTTAGCAAATTGGTCATTTAGCAAATATTGCAGCCCTACACATAGTTGCATGAATTGGGTGCACCATCCTGTGCTGAGAGGTGTTTCTGGGATTAACCTCTTCTTATTCTCTGTAGGTCTCAGTCTTAACTACCCCTCCGCTTCCTGCTCAATGACCAACTCATCCAGGAAGCCATGTGAAGAGTCCTTAGGCACATTTTTAGAAAGCCTTGGTATGTTGAGTTCTTAGACAGGAATCTAACTCAAATATCAAGACATAAAAACCCAAAGTGAGTCTGGCCTACCCAAGGTCACAGAGTTAATAAGTCACAGAACCAGGACTATACCCCAACTCCCTAGACATCTATAAGAATCAGTCTCTTAGCAGCCATCTGAAACATGACCACAACTAGTGTTCCAGGCCACCACACCTTAGAAAGCTTTGGTATGTTGAATATGTTAAGGTTGTTTCCCTTTTCTCCCTCACACCCCAACACATGCTTACTTAGAATGATTCCAATTATAAACTCAATATTTTTTGTCATGAAGGAAAACCATTGGAGCGACCATTCTGGAAATCTGCTTTGTATTTGAGGCTCCTCAAGGCTCCAACAGGAAAATAATAAACTGACATCCTGAGAGGCTGAGTCCTGCCCCTTCCTGTCTGCCTCACACTGCAGGCAGGTGTCTGGGTGGGAAATTGGACACCCCTGTCAGACAGAGTTTCCTGCACTGTCTTGCTCTTGTCTGCCAGCCGGGTCCAGGTCACCCCGTAAGGCGGATGTGGGGAACAGCTGGTGTCTGTACAGACAAATATGGGAGGGAGAATGAAGGGAGCAGACAGTCATCATGCTGTGCCAAGGCATCACAGAGGCCCTAGCCCTGGGAACCGGGAAGAAATTTAGGTGGAAAACTGGCAAGAAGGAAGTCTGGGAGAAGATGCTGAGTGCTTAACTCTGGGCCTGGAGTTCATACCAAAAACTTCATTCCTGGAGGTCTACAAAGCAAGAAGATCACCCACAAGGGGCAGGACAAGATGCTTAGGCAAGACACAAGCCCATTGCAAAAAGATGTTCCCAGGGGTTACAGGCAGGTGCTGTGCAGCTTAAGTTCTCTTGGTTTGCATCTTAGCTTTACCACTTGCTAACTGTGTGAACTTAACCCTTCTAAGCCCCAGTTTCATCATCTATAAAATGAGGATTAAAAAGATAACACCTAGGCAGCTCACATCTGTGATCTCAGCACTTTGGGAGGCTGAGGCTGGAGGATCACGTAAGCCCAGGAGTTCAAGTCCAGTTTGGGCAATGCAGGAAGACCGCTTTCTCTACAAAAAATATGAAAATTAGCATGGTGTGGTGGTGTGTGTCTGTAGTCCCAGCTATTTGGAAGGCTGAGGTGGAAAAATCATTTGAGCTTATTAGGAGGTTGAGGCTGAAGTGAGCCACTCCAGACTAAGTGACAGAGTGAAGCTTCATCTCAAAAGAAAAAGAAAAGGAAAAAAGAACAACATCTACAGCAGGGTTATTGTGCTAATGAAATGAAATGACATGTAAAGCAAAGCAATAACTCTTAGCTATTACCATTCATTCAGAGTTAGGAAATCCTAAATCCCAAACACAGCTCTGTCACCTTGTACAAATGATTCCACTTCCCTCAACCTCAACGTTCTACTTGGCTGAAACATTCTGGAGTTTAAGTGAGAGATGCACAGAGATCCCAACCATAGCCCAGCACATAGTAAGTGCTCAGTTAACTGAATTCCTATAATTTAGAAAGTTGCTTGAAAGTCACCCAGGGGTGAGTTTCTCTGAGTGCTAGCCTGGGTGCGTAAGGGAAGGGAATGTCTCATGATATGGGACTGGGGCTAAGGGGACAAGTGGGACCTATCCAGCAGGTAAGGGCAGAGGCATGAAAGGAAAGTAACCTCTCTCCTTCTCTGAGAGGCTTCCTACAGTGGAAGATGGAAACAGAAACCAGCACTTTCTTCTGTCCTGTGGATGCCCAGGGGAAACTCCTGTCTGGGCTCCCGGGGATGTCAGGATGATGGGAAGGCTGGGAGACTTATCTTCCCCCAACCCCATCCCTGCTGCTGCTGGGAAAAACTGCTCTCCTCTTTGCCAAGGGAGGGGTCCCACCCCCAAGGTTCCCTGGCAGTCTGGGCTCATGGTGAAATGTCTCCAACCAGAATGGGGAGGGTCATGCCGAGGTGTGCTGAGGACATAGGCACCCCGTGTGCTTTCTTCTGAAACTCAGCACCATGCAGGAGGAAAAGCAGAACTTGTGAGACAGACAGAACTGGGTTCAAACTTGGGCTTTCCCACTCACTTGCCAAGTGAACTTGGGCAAGTCCCATATGTACTGTAAGCCCAGACTGGTTCATCCGTGTGATGGGGATAAGAATAGTGACTTCTCTGTGTTGACAAGAGAATTAAAGAGGATTACAGAGACCAAGTGTCTGGCAGAGTGTCTGAAACATGCAGTGGTTCACTTGGGGAAGTCTTGTGTTCTTATTTATTGTCTCCATCTATCACCACCTTTAAGCCAGTCTACTGCAGGGAGTATTTGGGGGTGTCCAAGAAAGAGGAGAAAAGTTTCAAGAAGTTGAAGTTCCCTTAAAAGTCAAACTGGGAAATCTAAATTGTAGGAAGTGTGATTTTAATTTGAGACACTTTTCTTTTCCAGAAGTCAGACTTCTAGGAATCTTGCATCTGAAAAGCCCCAAACACCTGTCCACAACTGAAATAATGATGGCAAAGTCCTATCTGCCATAAAGGAGGTCCTTAGTCTCTCTAATCCATACTTCATGTACAGTTTTAAGAGATCTTTCCCCTTTTACCCCCCAACCACTATTCACCTTCACCAGGAAGACTCCTGCTCCCTCTTCAGATCTCCATGTAAATGTCCCTTCCTCAGAGAAGCTTTCTTGGACCTTCATGCTGTTCTCCATAAAATCTCACACTTCCTCATCATTGCCTCTTCCACAAAAGTAATTAAATGCAATAATTGTGTGGCTGCCTGCTTAATAACAGGCTCCCCTAATAGACTACAAGTTTCACAAGGGCAGAAATACTGCCTGTCCACAACCTGGTCTGGTGCTGAGTACACAGAGATCCTCAATGGACATTCAACTCATTGGATGAAGGCAGCTTGGCCATTTGCATTCTATACCCTCAGCCAACAAGAAGAAACAAGAATTTAAAGTGGAAGAAGAGGATTTCTTAACACAAAAAGCCCAACTACATTTATAATGCGGGTAGACAAGGAAGAAAAAAAGAGTATGAAATACATCAGAGCTAGCAAAGAACTGGTTCTGGGGTTCCTTAGTGAAGAGTCTGTGCTTATCTCAGGGCCTGGGAGTCTGAAATTGCTGCGCTTGAACTCAGTACGGGAACAGAGAGCCAAAATGGTGGCTTGGTGTTCAAATAATATGTATATGGTAAAGTTACTATAATAATTGGGAACCTGGCCAGGCACAGTGGCTTATGCCTGTAATCCCAGCACTTTGGGAGGCCAAGGTGGGTAGATCATGAGGTCAGGAGTTCAAGACCAGCCTGGCCAAGATGGTGAAACCCCATCTCTACTAAAATACAAAATTAGCCAAGTGTGGTGGTGGGCACCTGTAATCCCAGCTACTTGGGAGGCTGAGGAAATGCGGCCTTGAGACTGGGAGGACAGAGGTTGCCGTGTAGAGGCTGATAGTGCCGGGTGCCGCCCATCTGCAGCTCATAGCCCTGGGACCAAGCGAGAGGACTCAATCTCAAAATAAATAGTAAATAAATAAACTAATAATTAAAATATACTAAATATATATACGCTAGGTTGTGAATATATATATATTTGGAATCTGCACCTGAACCTCAATCTCATGACTTCATATTCCCACAATGCACTCCGTAGAGAGAGGAATCCATTTTGGAAAGTTCTCTGTCAAAAAGTCAGCTTCATATTTCATATTTTAGTACTTAAGTTACAATAGGTAGGAACGTTATTTTAAATAGAGCTGCTTTTTCTCCAACCATTGGTGTCAGATGGAGCCATAATTCTGTACAAACTTCTATTTCAAATACAAACTTCATCGTCCATTCACGTTCAAAGGTGGTTGACTCCAATGGAAGAAAATAGATAATATTGTTTACTATATTCATTTGGAAACAGTTATCAAGAGCCTTAAATATGCTTACACCCCTCCCTTGGCATTTCAATTGTAAGGATCAACGATAAAGAAATAATTAGAGCTATAAAAGTATTTTATGTGCAAGGATGCTCATGAGCATCTTTTTAGTTGTAAGAAAAAAGAAATAATCCAAAAGTTAAAAGTAAGAGTTGAAGTAAATGGTTATATAAATTATCATACATCACAACCATATAATAAACAACAATGCAGCAAAAAATACAGCTGAGACGTTTATACTACTATCAGATTTTTTTTTCTTTTTTTTTAAATTTTGAAATAGGGTCTCACCCTATCGCCTAGGCTGGAGTACAGTGGTATGATCACGGCTCACTGCAGCCTTGACCTCTCTGAGTTCAAATGGTTCTCCTGCTTCAGTCTCCCAAGTAACTGGGACTACAGACATGCGCCTCCATACCTGGCTACATTATTATTATTATTATTATTATTATTATTATTATTATTATGTGTAGAGACAAGGGTCTGCCTGTGTTGCTCTGGCTGGTCTCCAACTCCTGGTCCCAAGTGATTTGCCCTTCTTGGTCTCCCGAAGTGCTGGAATTACAAGTGTGAGCCACTGTGCTCAGTGCAAATAATTCTTATGTCTAAGATTTCCTATGCTAAGTAAACAAAACTAAGCAAAACAAGATTGCAAGCTAGAAAGGCAGTGATATATACATAGACAAAAATACCCTCACACTTAACAAAATACACAGAATAAAATACACCAAAATAAAAAGCAGTGGTTTTCTTTGGGTTTTAAGATAATAAGTGAATTCTTTTGTTTTCTTCTTTCTGAATTTTCCAATATGCATTATTTCATAATTAGAAAAAAATGATAAAATTCCTTAACAGAAAATGAATTTTATTGTCCCCTACTTAAGCAAAAATTGTACGCCTTCAGTGTCCTATCAAAAATCAAAACCAAACCGAAACCAAAGAAGGGTAGGCATCTGAAAAGTGTTGCCTACATGGGACTGACTGATCCTGGACAATCCCAGAATTTTTATTCCTCAACCAAAAGATTCAGTAACAGCCATTCGATTAGAATGTGTTCCTTGGGTCTTGTCCTATTTGTTCCTGTATTTTGGGTTAGAGCTTCTTTCTTGAAGAAACCAACTCTCCTAAGGATGTTGCAAAATAAAGGGACTGGGATTGGAATCCAGGAACCTCACTCTTTCTATCACTCACTTTGTCACCTGGGACAAATCATTCCTCTTTTATGGGCCTCAGTGCCCCTATTAATAAAATGAAACGTTCGGGCCAAGATAGTCATAGAGGGCTCTTTAGGCATGACTGACTATGATTCTTTGCTTTTCCTGTCTCAGAAACTCAGTTCCCCCTTCTTTAAAATGACACAGATGAAATGATCTTTCAGCTCAGATTGCAGATGAATATAAAAATAGAAATAGTTTTCCATTAACTCATTCATCACAAGAACGCTTCTCAGCCCAGGCTGGCTGGGTTACCACCTCCCTCCCAACTCTTGGCTGGGGCTCCTCACTCTGGTCTCAGTGGCAGTCGGAGAAAAATGGAGGTGGCCACTTTTCTGTGAGGGGTTAACATGCATCTATCGAATGTTTTTTCTTTGGTTTACTATAAACACTTGAATCACTCCTGGGTGATTAAAGAATAAAGAAAAAAAAATAAAGAAAAAAAAACCTGACATAAAGAAAAAAACCATGACCATGACCATCTTTCCCTAATTCTACAGGTATGACAAATAAGAGATAATTAAATGCCCATAAGACTGTAAATGACCTCATTAGGGATGTACTATTTTCTCTCTCTTAGACTTCAGCCCTACCCCCTAAAAATGTATGTTCTCTCGGATTTTACCTGCCAGTCTCCTGCTACAGACACCATTCTTTTGACTACCTCCTCACCCCTTCCTCTTATCCCTCAAGTTTCAGTGCAGATGCTATTGCTCTGCAGCGCCTTCTCTGACCTCTCGCCTAGCCCCCCAAGCACTTCATCCTTCCTTTCTGAAAGTATGTATTGCAGTTTTATTATCTGCTTCCGTACCCGATTCTAAGCTTTGAGAACCACATCTGTAAAAATCAACCAGGGCCTAGCCCATGATATTAGTTCAACTACTGACCAAAAGAATTAAAAAAAAATGAAATAAAGCTTGTGGACAGTGCTGGCACAGTTAGGACAAGGGTTGTCCAGCCATGTAGGAGTGATCCTGGCCCCACAAGCTGGAGAAGCGGGCAGGAGGCAGCTGTCGAGGACTGCACCCTGGCCTACCTTTTTGGTCTTCACTGTGGAGGTGCAGCAATCCCCGCCGTCATAGTTGCAAAAGGCTCGGTTGTTGATGGCATCACAGTAATTATCTCCCATGAAGGGCTGGAAAGTGAGAGAGAAGCAGGAAATGAGGCCTTGTTAGCATCCTGGAGTGAGTGGGAGCTGACGTCTGCAGTCCTTCGGGTGTCTGTCATCTTTTCACAGCCCTCCACGATTAGCTGGCCAGGCTTCACATCCCCAACACCCCCTTGGATAAGTTATCACCTCTACCATTCATAAAGACTCTTATCTTTCTTTGTACCATTCATAAAGACTGTTACCCAGTTTTTTCCAACTAGAGTACAGTTATGCTGAGAGACATACTCTTGTGTGCTTGGGTATGCAAAACCACAAATTAAATGACTTACATCTTCCAGAAAGAGGGCTCATTTTACTCAAAGACATGACCAGGAAACGTGAGCCTCCTTCTCCCACTTTTTTCAGCAGTAATTAAAAACATAATTTATAATAAAATATATGCAAATATGTTAGGAAGCTGAATGTAAACTGCCCCAAGAAGTATTAAAAAACAAAAGATAAAATGTAAGAACTCATAGAAATTTGGCATCACGGTCTGTGTGTGATGGTGGGCTCCCTCTCACAAGGAGAGCAGATATACTTGATGTCACATGTTTTACGTGTTTGTTTTCTTCTTTTGCTCTCCAAACAATAAGTGAGGTGGGTATTGCTTTTCTCACTCTACAGATGAAGATGTGGAGACTCAAAGACAGGGACTTGCCCAAAATCACACTGGCACAGTCAGAGTAAGTGATTTAAATCTAAGTTGGCTCTATGGTTTTTTTACTTCATCATTCTCGGCTGTTCTAGCATATGCTGCTTTATTTCTTTTCTTCTATGTGTTTCTCCACCCCGGGACACACCCAAGATGAAGAAAAGATAATAGAGTCAAGCCTTTATTTATCTGAACCCCAGAGTCTTTTTAGGGGAAAGTCCAAGAGTCTCTTGGATTCCCCAGTCACTTGTATTTCCTAATCCCAACCACTAGCACATTGTATTCTGTAGTCTGTTTATGTTTCTGTAGCTGGTACAAGACTGTGAGCTCTTCATGGACATGGGCAATGTCTAGTTTGTCTTTGCCTCCCAATCACCTCATTTAAGGCTGCACACAACTTTGGCTCTTAGTAATGTTTCTGCAGTGGAATGTAACTGTACTGGCGTAGTGTCAAGGGCAGTTGGCAGGGATTGAGAAAATCTGGGTTCTAGTCCTCCCAACCACAGCCAATGGGGTGGTTACTTCGTGGTTTTGGTTAAGTAGCTTTATCTCCTCTAGGCCTCAGGACTCCCACTAATGAAATAAAGAGGCCAGATTAGTCCAGTGATTTCTCAAAATAGTGAACTTACCCCTCTCCTCACCATCAAATGCAATATTGTGTGACATTTAAATATAGAAAGCAGATGAAAGTGAAACCACTCTGATTAAAGTGCTGGTTGGGGTCTCTAAAGCTCAGTAACTCATTCATGGGAAAGAGACGTCATTTGTTTAACACCTTTGCATCCGAGCATGCCTTCTGTGATCCAGTGGTCTTCCCTTCCCATCCTCACTGCTCCAGAAAGAACCAAGCTCCATCCCAGGTGGCACTCCTGGCTTTTGCCTCTGTGTTCCAAATTCTCACTCACAGAACCTTTGCACCCTGAACTCATGATGCCAGATTTCATTTCCTCACTCCACTATTCGAGTCCTAAAAAGATCACAGCTAGACAGAGCTCTAAGAGCAAGGAAGACCTAAGCTCAGGTATGTGAGTATGCATGCACATGGCTGTGAGTTCAGATGTGACTCTGCTGTGTGACCACCAGAATGAACACATCACATTCACATTAGAACAGCGGGGTACAAACAATAAAGGATAAACCCTTTCTTTTCCTTCCTGCCTCAGGAGGTCTACCTGTGGGCTATGTTCTTTTTTATGTAATAAATGAACAGAATAATGATGGAGACTAATTGTCCCTTCCTTAGAATTAAACGAACTGGCTTGGTAAAGAAGTAGCTAGGGAAAAAGAGAAAAATTAAATGAAGGTGGTACTTTTTTTTTTGAGCCCTGAAAAACATTCTCCAGTCCCATCACTAGTTACTCTACCCTATATGTTCTTTCCTGCAACCATACCCTTTCATCCACTTATCCACCCATCCATCCATTTATCTTTATTCAATCCTATGTATTTAATTCCTACTATGTGTTACACATTATGCTAAGGAAAGGGATGCAATAGTGAATCGACATAGATATAGTTCCTACCCCTCCAGACCTTATACTTCGGTGAAGAGACAGACTTTAATCACATAATCACACATCTAATTAACTAATTTCAACTCTAATAAGAGCTATGGAGAAGAGGTATGTGATGCTATTAAAGAGTAGAAAGATTTGATCTAGACAGGGAACTCAGTGAAGGTGTCCCTGAGGAAATGACGCTTCAGCTGAGATCATAAAGATGAGTAGGAGTTAATTAGATGGGGGTGGAGAAGAGAGAATTTCTAGAGACAGGGAACAACATGAGAAAAGCTCTGGTACTTAGAGATTTCTCCTGTCTCTGGTGTAGCTCATGTTGCTACTTCTACTAGTAACGCATTCGGACAAATGAACCATCCTTCAAGATCTAGCTCAAATGATAGCTCTCCAAAATGCCACCCCTAATAGCCTCAGGATGCTCTGTGCTGCCATAGCCTCTTGTATTTGATTTTGTGATAGCTCTTCAGGATTTTAAAATTATCTCTTTAATTGTCTATATCCTTCACTATAATGTGAGCATCATCCATTTATGTATCCTAGATTGCTAGCAAAATGTCTGGTATTTGTGCAAAACTTTATCAAATATAGATTCCATAAATGGTTATTTATTAAAATGCTGGATGGATGGATGGATGGATGGATGGATGGATGGATGGATGGATGGATGACAGGCAATAAGATAACATAGATGACTCAAGGAGAGCATAGTTACTATTTTCACTGGACTAACACCAATATATTCCCAGAACTGGAATAGTATCTGGCATATAAGAGGTTCTCAGTGAAGCTTTGATGAACAAGTGAGTGAATGATCACTTTGGACCCAGCATGATACAGAAAACAGGGGCTCAAGGGTCCCCAAACCCTTTCTTTATCTTGGATACCTCTGGATACTCGAGGCTGATAGTCCCAGAGTTTGTATGTCTTCTAAGCATAATTTTCAGCTCCAGACAAGGCACTATTAGAACAAAGCTAAAGAGGAAAGGAGATGAGGGGCACCTGCAAGGGCAAAGGCGATAAACATCACTGACAGGGCTCAGAGTCTGACAGGTGAGGGTCTCTTGGGTCTCACTGCTGAGTCCAAGGAGGGATTGAATTCCGCTGTCACACTGGTTGCCCAGACCGCTGACTCAGCAGAATGAGTGCCCAGGTAACTCAAGCTTTCTTTTCCCAAAATGCTGGACTGATCCAAAGAGATAGAAGTAAGCAACAGCCACAGGGCCTTGGCTTTGATTTTGCCATCCCTAATTGAAGCCTGGGAGAATGGGGTTCCTAAAGTCAAGTACAATGTCAAGTACCCTCAGGAAATCCCTCAACAATGCAGAGAAAAACATGTATGACCTAGGGACTGTCTTGTGACACAGATTAGGGAATGGATCATAGGCAGGCAGTAGGAGAAAAGCACCAGCCTGGACATTAGAAGAGTGGGCCCATGTTTTGTCTTTGTGGTTATCATGCTGTGCAAACTTGGACATTCCATCCCCTCTCTGGCCCTTGGTTTCTACTCTATACACCAAGAAAATAGAGCTAGATCAAATTAAGAGCCTTCCCAGTTTCGGCATTCCATCAAATTTTAGATCCAGCCACTGCCTGGGTCTCTGTTTACCCATTTTAAAAATAAAAGGTTAGTTGAGATTAGTAAAAGAGTCTTTCTGGTTCTGGAGTTCTAAGACTTTCATCAAATACAAATTTTTCTAGGGCATAGTCTGATCCTTTTCACCTGCATTTTCCTCAGTGGGCTCTGGATGAACCACAGAGATTCGGCCATCCACCTGGAAGGGATTTGGGACCGTTTTTTCACTGCCAGCTGGGAAGAGCCACAAGGGGCAGAGTAATGTACAGAAATGTCTTTGAGTTCCGTGGACAGCCCTCCCTTCAGGACACAGCTGATGTCCCAAGAACCATGCTTCTTGAGTCCTCCCAAGCTTGTCACTGACACACCGAGCCAGATCTCTATAATTCCAAGCTCTAAGGAATGGCTCAACTGTGAAGTCATAGAATTTAAGGATTATTAAGGCTCTTCCACTTCAGCTCAATGGTTAGGTGTAAGGCATTCATATTCCTTCTGGGGTTGAGGCATGAGTAAATGACTAAGATGTGGGGCAGAAGGAATAGGTCTGCAAGTAAAGGTCATCAGTAACATGGAAATTAAAAAGAAAACCACCTCACATGACTCTGTAAAGGTTAAATGTAACAATGTTGGTAAATTTCCAACATTAGCATATTCTAGACAGTAAATCATTATAGCCTCCTGCCCTTCCTTTCTTACAGATTCCATATTTTGTAGACCACAGGCTCCGGAGCCACAAAAGCCTGGCCTGGAACCCAACTCCATTCCCTATGCTTTTTAATATGTTTCTTTATATCTCTGCGCCTCAATTCCATCATCTGTAAAATGAGGCTGCTAATCTCTGTCCAAGAAGTCTGCTAAATGGATATTTTCAACACTCAGTAGGTATGGCAAAGGATAGCCAATATTAATATAACAATAACAATAACAACAGCAGGATTATTTCCAGGGAACTGAGGAGTGCCTTCCTGGTGACTCACCTCACAGCCTTTGACGCAGTGAATCAGAGCAGGGTGAGGATACCACTTGAGACCAGCAGTGCAGACAACTCTCTGTGGGAAGAGGGAGAGAGAGGTCAGATGTGCTTGGGATTGGGAGGGACCCACCTCTGTGTTGGCATCACATTCAACCACCCCACCTCTTCTGGGACCTTCCAAGTCCTGACCTCACCCTGGCTTTTACATGGAGAACTTGCCTGGGTACTTGCAATAACAGGAACCATAAGATTAAAATAATATTTGTGTTCACCGTATGTGTCATGGTTCTGTATTTCCCTGGCAGGAACAAGGGTTGAGGAGGAGCAGAACTTGGGGGTGGAGACACGATCAGAAAGGCCCTTCAGAAAATTCTCGACTAATGTTCAACCCATTCGTGGAGTTGGGATAAGGTTGGGGGAGGAGGGATGTGTGTGTGTGTGTGAGCATGCACATGTGTGTGTTTGCGTGTGTATGTGTGCATACATGTGTGTGGCTGCAGCAGGAGGATGGGAGAAAAGTGTGGAGCAGCATTTCTTAAAGCATGAGCTGAAGACCACTTTCATCAGCATTGCCGTGGGAGTGTGTTAAATTACCGGCAGATTCCTCAGACCTGCTTTGGATTTAATGAATTGGATTTTCTGAGGCCAGGCCCTGAGACTCTGCATTTTAGCAAGCCTGTCAGATGACTCCAATGCACACTACAGTCTGAGAGCAAATGGGCTATTATGAACCAACCTATAGTTAAAAACCCTGGAAAGGCAGAGAACCCCTCCTGCTGTCACCTGCTGCCATGTCATACTGGTCTGCCCACAGTTCCCTGAGGTTGCCCACGGTGCATTCGTTCTTGCTCTTCCCTTTCCCTGAATGCCCTTCCCCATTTCGTCACTTTGAGAATCTTTTCAATGTCTGCTCAAAACTTATGTCTTCTTTGGCACTTTTCCTAGCCCCGTCAGGCAGAGCTTATAGCCTCCTCTTTAAAAATAATAATAATGATGATGATAATGACAACTAAAATATATTGAGTATATTTGTTGTGCTAATTACTGTATGCATTATCTTATTATTTCTTGCCATGATGCTGTGAGGTGGGCATTAATCTTATGTCATAAGACAGTAAATTCCCCATGCTCCATAGCTGTTAGGTAGGGAAACCAGGATTTGAAAATAACCAATTGTTTCAGAAATGATTTAATAAAGCTCATAACATAAAATCCAACATGATGATATTTTTTAAAGTGGGTGAAAGGAGAAAGCTAAATAAGACTAGAAAGATAACATAGTATCAGGGATACAGCTACCATAAAAATTCTAGAAGCTTGGCCAGGTGCGGTGGCTCACGCCTGTAATCCCAACACTTTGGGAGGCCGAGGCGGGCGGATCACAAGGTCAAGAGATCGAGACCATCCTGGCCAACATGGTGAAACCTCGACTCTACTAAAAATACAAAAATTAGCTGGGTGTGGTGGCATGTGCCTGTAGTCCCAGCTACTTGGGGAGCTGAGGCAGGAGAATCGCTTGAACCTGGGAGGCAGAGGTTGCAGTGAGCTGAGATTGAGCCACTGCACTCCAGCCCTGTGACAGAGCAAGACTCCGTTTAAAAAAAAAAAAAATTCCTAGAAGCTCCCTTTTCTATTCTCCATAGATGCCCCAGTTTTCATGCCAGATTACAATTATTTTCTTTAAAGAATAAAATGAAATGAAATAAAATGGTACATGCTTAGATGTGTAGTGATAGGCAATTGTTAACAAACAGCCACGGAAGTCCACATAATCAGAGCTTGTTCGACTGACTGAGAGGCCAGTTGATTAATTTTAATTAAAAAATGAACAGTCACATGGGCCAGAATGTGGAAAATCCATGTAAACAGCCTATTCTCTCCCTGAGGGCAGACCTATATGGGAGCCAAATTGTAATTAGGTTTCTTGGCGAGGTTGTGACAAAGGGAATCAGGTGACCCTAAGACTGGATTGGGTGCCTTTCTTCTCTGCTCCATAGCATGTCAGGTTCACATTAGACATGCCATGCCTTCAGCAATGCCTGGCACAGAGGGGATGCTAAATAAATATTTATTTTATAAAGGAACAGATTCTTCTCAAAAAGAGAGATGATCTTACCAATGGACAATAATTTATTTACTTGTCTTCCTGTCTTCTAGAGCATCAGAAGATCATCTAAGGTCAAGCACTAGACTTGTCCTCTAAACAAGTCTAGTTTAGAGGACCAGTTTAGTATAGGCTGACTGTAGCCACTCTCATCCTGCAAGTAAATCAAAGACCTTGGAGAAAGAGCTTAACCTGATGATCTTCCAATCAGTCTTGCAATGTGAAATCTACTATCTTGCCTCTTACTACTTCTGTTGAAATTGTCTACCTGTCCCCAATACACACATAAAGTGGTATATGGGAAAAGTCATGGGACATGATATAGGACAGATGTGGTTGCAATTCTGATTTGGAATCGCTTTGTAAATTTCCACTATGAGATTTGGTTCTCTCATCCATAAGATGAGTACTGAAAATGTCATAGACTTGTTGAGATGGTGCATTCATATAAATGATGTGAAAATGGTAAACCTAGTACCAATTGCGTAAGTTTCTTGAGGGCAGGTCGTGAGTTATAGACATTTCTGTATCCTTCCAGGGTGAAGCATGGAGCACAGTGAAGAAATACATGAAGGAATGTGATACCAATACAAATGAGGGTATTTGGGTTGTTCAGTATTCGTTTCTTCCAGTTAAGCTACGTTCTTCCCCCTCTGCCTCCCAGTCATGGGGCTGGGTGAAGAGGATCATCTCCTTTCATTCTCTTAACCAGATTTTCATCTCTCAGTATGACAGTCTGTTCCCAGTCAAAATCCATAGATGTTGGAGGGCATTTGGTAAAGGTTCAAGAAGTAGAAAACAGCAGCGTTAGAATTCACTAGGGATTTGATGCCCATGCCTTCCCCTGTTTATCTGAGGGCTAATTTAATCCATCTGTAGGAGTGTCTTGGTGTGGTTGTACAAGTTTCTGTCAGTTGAGGTTTATCTGACGTGAGCTTGGAAAAAGGACTTTTATACTATCTGCATAAGCCTATTTATCTTTCCAAGGCTTTTGGATTTTCCACTATTACTCAGGGCTGCACGCCCCACCTGTCTCACTACAGGGCCCCTCTGTGTGCTAGAACTGGGAAAGGGGACAGGCAGTGGGAGCTGAAGGAATGGCTAGGCTGTTTATAGGAGAAGTTGGGAGATCCCAGATGGGGCCCCTCAAATGTCAGCCTCTTTCCTCTTGATTCCAGTGAGACATCTAGCCCAGTCACAGCTTTTTCAGATAAGGTTTTGTAAGAAGGCTTTCATTTCCTGCCTTGGTGGTAGGAAGAACAGACTATCTTTTCTTCCTGGCTGCAATTACCATCATCATCATTGTCATCATCATCAACACCACTGGCACCACCATCATTATCACCACCACCACCATCATCATCAACAGCACCACCAACACTACCACCATCATCTGCACCATCTTCTTTTTACCATCATCATCATCATAGCAACACCACTACCACCACCACCATCATCAGCATGAAAACACCATCACCAACATCACCACCTCCACCAACATTAATACCATCATCACCACCAGTATCCTCATCCTCATCAGCACAAAATTCTCTATTTAATAAATATTATGCTCTAAGCCCTGGGCTCGGAGCTTTCATCTCATGTAATTCTCACCATAACTATGAGATAGGTACTATTTTTGACTCTGGTTTACACAAGAGAAAACTGGGGCACAGAGAAGTTAAATGACCTGCCCCAAATTGTACACATAGGTAGTGACAGTCAGCAATTAAACCCACATTTATCTGGTTTTAAGGTCTAGGCTTTGAACACCATAATCTCCTTCAAAGTATACCATCCCCTGAAGCTGTAAGTATAAAATAGCTTACTTTTTTGACCGATGGGAAGACCAAAGTTCAGAAAGGTGGAGAGGCCCTTTGAGACAAATGTTGGAGGGGGTAGAGCATCTAAAAGATGAAGGTCCAAGAAGACAGGCCCCAAGCAGAGCCAAAGACATGTGAGAAGGCATCTAAGAGAGCCCCCTCATCCAGAAGCCCAGATCTGACACCTCTCTTGGATGTCTTCTAAGAAGAGCCCTTTTCCCCTTAGCTTTTTCCCTTGATTTCTGGGACCTGCTATGAGCGAATCATATCAGTTATTATTATTATTATTATTAATTATTTGCTTTTTGTTATCAGCCACCGAGTTTCTAGCTTCTTTCCAGGGAGAGCTTTTTAAAAGCCTAGGCTTTTCCCACTTCGTATTCCTAGTGTTTGAAGAGTATCTGCCACTTGGAGGTGCATACTCGATGTTTATTGAATAAGTAAATGAACAAATGAACAATCAAATAAACGAATGTATGAGCGTGTCCATAAATGAATAAAAAAAAAATCAGTAGATTCTGGCTGCATCTCTTTGTCCATGGGCTTCCCCTCCAGTGCACTTAGTTCTCCATCTCTATGTCAGTTAGACTGGATTTAACAGTCACTCAGAACCATTCGGCCTCTGACCTTTAGACACTTGGCAGGGTTTTCCACAAAGCTACCTTCTTTTCACAAATGAATTTTGCATTCTCTGTCTGCATGTGTTGCACATTTTTGAAAGACATGTATGAGGGTTGCCCTTGCAGGATGGAATGCCATGCAATTAGCTAGCTAATTCTGCCACATTCATTATGTGAATTGGGCAATGACAACCTCTTTGAGCCTTAGCTTCTTCATCTGTAACGTGATAATCCTTACCTCACTGGGGGGTGATGGAGACAAAATGAAGTGGCGTATATAGAATTGCCTAGCAAACCATGTCTACATATTAGACATACTCAATAAATGGCAATTTATCTCTCCTTTCCTTAAGTCATTCCCTCCCTCTCTTTCCTCCTCCCATTTTTTTTTTCAGAAGCTATTATAAAAGCCAAGGTCTCAGCACCTAAAGGAATTATAAGGTTCTGAGGATAGGGAGATGCACTTTCTATTGTGAAACACTCTCAGCAAGGGATAATGTGTGAGCAAATTGGATCTATTTCTTAGGAACTGATGGGAGACAGGCTGCCACCCCAGAATTCTAGATCTCTAGACTGGAATAGTCTGTCTCATCCAAAGGTTGCAAGCCAACAGCTTCTAGGCTACACAAACCACAGAAATGTTTGGTTTGGCATACAAGTGTTTTTAAAAAGTCAAAATTAGTTGCCAAAATTTTAAAAAAGAAAGATGTTTCAAATTTTAAAACGCCAGGTTTCTTGTACCCAAGAAAAAATGAAAATGTGGCCACAGGAGGCCCACATTTCCACATTGCTGCACTTGGCTAATGCTGTCCCCATTTGGAAGGAGAAAAACAACAACCATGTTTTCCATAGTTTGCCATAGTCCCCACCATTCCCTGCAGTCTCTCCAGCACTGAACCTGAGGGGCATTTCCACCTGTTATTGAGTTTGTATCATTTTATTTATTAGATTAGAGGAAGACTTTTCTATACCTCTAATCACTTTCAAAAGTGCATGTACAGGGAAGGGGACTGAGAAAAAGAAGGCTTAGGACACAAAAAAGGAGGTACATTGTGTTTCTCTTTATAGAAATTGAAAATACACTTATGAAAATGGCTCATGATTTCCAATTATATGAAGTTTACAAATAAGCAAAACCAATTCTTAGTGATAGGGACCAAGTCTACAAATACATTTACAAGTTAGCAAAACCAATCCATAGTGATAGAGAACAAAACAGCGATTACCTTGGTGCTGGAGAAATTGCCTGGCATGGGGAGGGAGGACTCCCTGAAGATTTGGACTGGTCCACATCCTAATCTGAGTAGCGGTTTCATGAGTGTACACAGACAAAACAATTTATAATGCCTTACACTTATGATAAGGAAGTAAGTTATAGCTCAATAAAAAAGAAAAGAGGGAGGCTGAGACAGAAGGCTCACTTGAGGACAGGAGTTCAAAACAAGCCTGGGCAACATAGTGAGACGTCATCTCCACTAAAAAAAAAAAAAAAAAAAAAAAAAATTAAAAAATTGAAAAAAGGAAAATAGAAAAGAACTTCAACAGTATCTGTAAAGTTTTATTTCTTAAGTTGGGTAGTATGTGTATGGGTGTTACATTTTCTGCAAGTCTTTCTTTCCAAAATATTTATAGTAAATAGTACTACTAATATGCTTCAGTGTTTATTTTTAATTATTATTATTATTTTTGGAGACGGAGTCTCACTTTGTTGCTCAGGCAAGAACGCAGTAGCACAATCTCGGCTCACTGCAACCTCCGCCTCCCAGGTTCAAGCGAGTCTCCTGTCTCAGCTTCCTGAGTAGCTGGGATTACAGGCGTGTGCCACCATGCTTGACTAATTTTTGTATTTTTAGTAGAGATGGGGTTTCACCATGTTGGCCAGGCTGGTCTCGAACTCCTGACTTCAGATGATCCACCTGCCTTGGCCTCCCAAAGTGCTTGGATTACAGGCATGAGCCTCCGTGCCCGGCTGCCTCAGTATTCAATGTACAAAAGAGTATGTTTGGCCTGCTTCACTCATTTATCCACCTGCCTGGTTCAGGTGGCATTTCAGTTTGTGACTCCTGAGTGAAGCCTAGCTCTCACTTCACAACTGGGTAAACTGTGGCCTAGAGAAGTGACAGGATTTGTTCTAGGACATACAGCAGGAAGGCGCCAGAGCTTACACTAGAACTTTGGTCACCTGACTCAGCAATCATAAATATTTAGCAAGTACCTGCTGTGGGCTAGGCACTGAGGGAGGTACCATGGTCCTGCCTTCACAAAGCTCACTGTCCTGGTGTCCTCATCATGACCTGTGATCTCAATGTTGACATACCACTCATCTAAGTAGTCATCATTCTCTTCATTCATGTCAATATATGTAAAGGACTTCAAATAGAGTCTGTGTTGACTAAGTGTCAGTGGTGGACCACAGCTGGCTTGCATAGGCTCGCAAGAGCCAACTGTGCCTGGATCTTTCCAACTTTGTGCTCAGTGACAGCAACCTGCAAACCTTGAAATCCGCCACGGTAGGAATATTTGTATCGCAGAAATTGGGAAATGCTACAAATCAGAGTTTAATGTTTGTGGAGAGCCAGCTGTTAACTATTTGCCAGCACATCCCTGGTAAGCCATCAGTAAATGTATTGCCTTTATTACTGTACATTTCATAAACGCTGCAGGGATAGCTGAAGTAAACTATCAAATTGGCCTGGGTCTCTCTTCAACTTCTCTTATGCAAGTAGCTTCCACCTCTGAGATTCCATTACTTCCATTGGAAGCAGGAAGAGACTAATACCCACCTGATAGGGACATATGTGTGTGGTTATACGTGTGTGGTAGGTGGTGGGGGTGGAAATAAAGGATTGGAAGTGCCTGACCCAGTGCCCGATCACAGCAAGTGCCCTGTAAATGCCAGTTCTTGCCTCTCACTCTCTTACCCTGGGGATAAAAGTGGCAGCAGCTGGAGCAGAGCCTCACCCCCAGCTATCTAAATCGCACTGGTGCTCACGGGCAGACCCCCAGAAAGCAGAGGAGCTATCCAGGGCCTCCTCTGGCCTGGAAATGCCTGCACCAGCAGCTCTATTTCTGTAGCTCTCACCGCACAAGGGGCAAGGGTGCAGCAGAGGCCAACTTTTCTGCCTTATTCCTGGAAATCATCAATCTCTGCCCTTCGCCCTCCTCCCTTTTTCTACCACATTTTTTTTCCTCCTGGATAATGAGGCCTCCAGAGACCAGTGGAGGTCTGAACCTCGTTATGGTTCTCTCGGTAGGCCAGCATCAATAAAGGCAGGCAGACCAGGGAACTGGGTGGGGGATGGGGCAGGCAGGCAGCGGGTGGGCAATGGTGGGGAGGGGGGGCAGTTTGCAGGCTTTCAAATCCCTGGATTTATTTCACAGTGAATTATAACTGAACTCTTTAGTGCCCAGGGCTCACAGAGGGAAGGGTGGGAATTTGCCCAGGGGGTAGGAAAAAGGTCTTAAGTGGGAGGCTGGGCCAGGCCAAGAAGATCTCTGATACTGGGGTGAGAGGGAGGTCTCCTATGTCTGTTCTGTGTATGAGTCAAACTCACCTGCTTTCGAGTATGTGGGAGTTAGGGTGGGAAAAGGAAGGAGAGCTAGTAGTATTGAAGGAGCTGCCAATCACAAGTCCAGCTTGTCATTCCAGTTGTGCTGCCTGTGTGGACCAGCCGCCTTCCTCTATAGGCCTCAGTTTCCTTATCTGTACAATGAGGAGCCTGTTCTTATCTCTAGCTGCCTTGAGATTTCTGACATGTGGGCTCCCTGCATGCCTGGGTATGTGAGCATATCGGGCGCAATGGGGCATTCAGGGGAATCTGTGCAGGAATTCTGGTTCAGGAATGGTGGAGGAAACAGATGACAGAGCTTGAGGTTTGGGAAACAGGGCTATCTTGTGGATATAGAGAGAGTCAGAGACAGAGAGAGAGAGAAATAGAGGGGATGATGGAAAGGAAAGTGTGGGAGGGAGGAAGACAGAACAAGGGGAAAGGTATATCAGAAGAGGCAGGAGAGAAAAACAGAGTGGAAAAACAGAAATAGGAAAAAAATTAGAGAGAGTAAGATGGGGACAGGAAAAGAGAGAGCAGAAGAGAAAGAGGAAGCAAAAAGGAGGGGAGGAGTATGCCGGGGCACACAGAAGAGTGGAGGAGGTCTGGCCAGGTCTATACGCCCAGAGTGCTGAGTAAGCCCTGGCAATTGTGCCCTCAGCGCATTTGAGAAACAGTACACCCAGTATCGGGTTCTGCCCAGCTATCCAGAGCGTGATCTGTAGCAGGCAGGCAGATGGCAGCTCCCTGGCTCCATGGCCTCTCAGCACCCCAGGCAGTAGTCTGGTGGAGAGACATAGAGATGAACCTCACCCGCGCCCCAACCCCGGTCTCCTTCTTTCAGTTTCTCCAGGGTGAAGAGCCAGTGCCCAGAGTGACACATGAGGCCTGGACCTGTGATGTCCTGGGGGACAGAAGCAGGGCCTACATCAGTTCCAGGGGCCCCAGTTGATTGGGTGACACAAAGGCGAGTGGGAACAGCCAATCTCAAAGTCAAACCGACACTGCCCCGAGGTGGGGGCCTCTGTAGTCATCTGGCTGGGGGCATGCCGGCCTGGCACTGTGGGAAACACACAGGGCTCAGACTCAGGTTTGGGTTCAAGCCTTGGTTCAGGGCCCATCACCTCACTTCTCAGATTTCAGTGTCCACAGCTAGAAAATGCAAACAATGACCCCTCTCTCATACAACTGTAGTGAGTCTGAAATGAAGTCTTCGTGCTAAGCACTGGACACATGAACATGGTAGGTTCTCCACAAACAACCAATATTACTAGTTTGCTAGACACCTATTAATTGCTTTCCCTGAAACACATAAAGCTTGGAGAAAGATACCAGAAACCTAGGCTATGTAAAGTGGAAGGCTACAAGGGAGGGCACCAGAGAAGCCACACAACACCATCCTTATGAGTATGGACTTTCCAGCCAGACAGACTCGGGTCTGAAACCCGGCTCTATGTTCCCTACCTCTGTTATTGGTGCCTCAGTTTATTCCTAGGCTGACATCAGCATTTAGTGGGACAGTAAATAAAAGGCCCTTCACGTAGGACCTGACAGAGAGAAAGTATTAAATAATTAAAGACTAGAGAAACGATTATAAGTCTCCTCCCCACTCTACCCGACCTCTCCCCAACACACACCCACAGGGCAGGTGTGATGATTAAATGAGATAATATATGTGAAAGAATGAACTCAGGCCCTGGACATAGCAGGTGCTTAACAACATCATTTCCCTCCCCCTTAGCTGCAGGTGGGTAGATGTCCCTGGTCACTCACCTCCACCCGTGTGGGGTTCAGCCAGTGGGGGATGTCACGCACGGTCACGTTCATTGGCAGGATGATGGACTCGCTGTTGTGGTCCAGGCACGAGGTGGCACACTCCGACCCTGAGGGAAGCACAGCATGTGGTGGCGGCTCAGGCCCCAGACCCTCAACATCTGCAAACTGTCCTCCTGCAGAGTGGGCCCTGCCACTTCCTGGTCCCTAGTGGACTCAGCTACCCAACCTCAAGGCAGTGGGAAGGAGAAGGCTCCCCAGGCAGGGCCACCTCTGGTCTCCCTGACTCCATTCACATACCTCCCATCTGGCTGGTTCCTGCTGCCACCCTCATTGGCCCTGACCCTAGTTTGATCAAGCTCCTCCGCTGCTCAAACACCTTTCCAAGGATCCCCACATCCAGAACAAAATACAGCCCCCTTTGCTAGGCGCTCAGTGCCTCCTGCAGTCTGGTCAATCTTCTCTCTCACTGACCACCTTCACTTTCTGGTTGGTTCAACCAGACTGAACTACACTTGGTTTTCCATCTGAGCCCCACAATTCTCAGCCTCTGTCCTTCTTCTCTTATTCATCCCATATCCTGAAATGTCCCCCAATCTGCCTTCCCATAACCAAATTCTATCCATTATTCAAGGGCCAGTTCAATTCTTCTAAGAAGTTTGCCCTGATTTTCACAACTGAGTGAGAGTACTCCATCATCAGATGCGCCTGATTCATCTCGGAGTTTAACCCAGTGTCTGACACCCAGGGGAGCTCAGAGCACTGGCTGAGTGAATGATGAGCACATAAATGCAATACCAGCTTCTCTTTCCCCAGGGTTTCATCCCTGCCTTTCCCTGTGCCTTAAAGACCCTTCCCACTCCAACAAGTGCATTTTTAATGATCCCACAGACCTCAATCGCATGCCACTTGCTCAGAGAATACCTCCATGGTTTCCTGACAGGCCAAGCACCTCATAGGTGCCCATGACAGAATTGTCATGTGACCATTTCCTGTTTGCTTGGTGAGTGTGATATCAATAGCTCTCTTCCCTGCTGAACTATAATTCTATAGGGCCAGTACTATCCATAGTCCCCATTCTATGTCCAGAGCTTGGCACTATGCATGGCAGATTATAGGCACTCAATAAGTATATGTGAAATGAGTATAAGAGACAGAGAATGAATAAATACATCAATGGATCAGGAAATGAATGAATTAATGGATAAATGAATGGCATGATGACTGACAGATGAATATGCATTTAGGTATCTTATAAAGGAGGAATTAAGTACATAAATGGATAAGTGAATGAGTAAATTATGAATTAAATGGATAAAGGAATTTTAAAAAATTGCTAATGAGTCAAAGAAGGGGTAAATGACTAACAGAGCTAGGGCTACTACATAGAAGCCCTTGGTCCAGGAACTTTTGCGTGAAGACAGTTGACTTCCAGACTGTGGGTTGGCAAGCTGACTCTAATTCAACTCATTCATTCTCTACCCTGACCTCACACATCCTGCGGTCATCTGAAAAATCAAGCCTAGTCCATGGAAAGTACTCAGTACCCCAAAGAGGCATTTATTCATGTGGGCAAAGAAACAACCGGTCAGAATCCGACTAGGCCTGAAGGAGGCCATTTCTCTGTCTTAGTATCAAAACCACCCTCCAAACACTAGGAGCAAGTCAACTCTTTTCTTTAAATATCCTATTCTATTAGCTATTTTAAAGCCCCCCCCCCCCTCCAAATATACATATGTATGCATTAGCTATTTTAGAAGCCCCTTTCCAAATATACATATATACGTATATTTGGAAGGGGGCTTCTACAATAGTTAATAGAATATATATGTGTGTGTGTGTGTGTGTGTGTGTGTATATATATATATGATGTAAAAAAAATAAATCAGGTAATGAGTCCATGAAAAGCTGAATGACTAACATGGCATGCACAAACAGATATGTATATACATACACACATAAACATGCAATATACATAGAGGCATGTATACATGTATATGTATATGTATATGTGTATATATATACAATCTATCCAGTGCCCTTCCTGTTGCCATCTTATCAACCTTTCTAGTCTAAGAGGCTCACAAATCTAAAGAAAGAGCAAGGATGGAGTGGCAGAGGCAGGACCATGTTTAAAAGCCCTTCACTTTTTAAATTTGTGTTTATTTTTACTTTTTTTTTAAATTATGAGAGTCTCGCTCTGTCACCCAGGCTGGAGTGCAGTGGTACGATCTCGGCTCACTGCAACCTCCGCCTTCTGGGTTCAAACCATTCTCCCGCCTCAGCCTCCTGAGTAGAAGCCCTTCACTTCAAACACAGGGACACTGAGCCTGACTAGGGGCAATTTCTGGCCCCACCCGGTGGTTTTCCTATGTTACCTGATTTCCCTGCAAATCCAGCCCATTTCAGTCATGACACCCATTTCACAGGCTAGAGAGCCAAAAGGCACAAAGCTCAGGGCACAAAGCTGTTGAGGAGAGAGCCACATCTCTAATTCCAGGCCCCACAATCGATACAATGCAGCCACACAGAGAGAGGAGAGAAGGAGGCAGCCTTCGAAGCAGGAGAGATGGTGAGGGGCCAGAGAGACAAGAAATGGGGACAACACAAACAGACAAAAACGATGAGTGATGATAATAAGGAGCAAAGATCCCTAAGCAGTCAGAGGAACTGCTTATGGGGTATGCTTTATCGTGAGACCAGTTCTAAAGGAGTTTTTAGGTAGCAAAGATGAGACAAGGCTGATAATAAAATTCTTTTGAAAAAAAAAGGCAGCCTCTGAGAAATAGACAAAGGCTATCTTATCCCAAGAGAGGAAAAAATATAAAATTAAAAAAAAAAAAAAAAAACCCGTGGTCAAAACAGGAGACACTTGCTGTCCAATGCAGCAGTCGTGTCTTAATTTCTCTTTCTCTGCATCTCCCTCTCCTAGGCTCCCCTCCCCCACGCCAGCTCTGGGGCTTTAGGACCAGGCTGCTGTGTTGTGATATATGAGCCGTAATTGGCATCCTTACAGAGTGGTGATCTCACCAGGCCTCTGCGTCTCCTTCCCGGGAGGCGCGGGGAGGGTGGCAGCCCTGGTGGCAGCAGCAGCAACTTTCTGAGGGCTCATAACTGCCACAGAAGCCTCCCCAGGTGGCCTGGGGGAGGCACGCAGGGGAGCTGGTCTGGGTGACTCCAGAAGGTGCCCTCCAGCCCCCAAGCCTGACACATATCTCATCCCTGCTTATAAGGCCAGTGATCAAATCCCTTTCCTTGGCAAAGTGGATTCTCCCCAGGGAAGGGCTCAGCCTGGGAGGTGGAAGTCAGGGGCATTTGAAGGAAAGCGAGGATACAGCTGGGGCTGAGGAGTGGATGAGCAACAACTGCTCTCCTGCCTTGCTTCTCACTCTCATCCTCAGCCTTCCTGTCTCCCTGTGTGGCTTTTTCTCTCTGCTCTCCTCCAGTATCCTTATGCACTCCTCATCTGCCCTGGATTATCACGTTCATAAGATGGACATCTGGGCGCCAGCCATGGGGACTTGGGGTACAGGAAAGGGGAGTTAATTCAGGTTGCAACATCACATAGATTTTTTCCCCTTTCTGCTTTGACCATGAAAACACTCAGTAGGTAAAGAAATAAAACCCTCCCACCCCTTCCCCTTTTTCTCCACTGTTCTGATGGAGAGAAGAGAGCCAGGTATTGTACTCATTTGCATACAGTTGAGACATGTGAATAAAATGTGTAAATGTGTCTATGAGATTTGTTTGCCTTTTGTTCATCTTTCTGTGTGTTTGACATGTTTTGGGACATAAAATGTGTTTGCGTTTGTTGAAGTATGAGATTTGTATGTACTGCATGTGAGTGCTATGTATAGGTTTATGTGTTACCTGTGTGTGTATGTGTTTGTGTGAGTGATGCATTTGTGTGGTATTTGGCTGACGTATAGGTGTTAGGCATGAGCTTACTATATGATGTATGTGTTTGGGGCTGTTTGGTTATGAAGCATTTCAGCATGTGGCATGTGTTTATGTATGAACATGTGAATGTATTTGAATGTGTCAGTGGGTATAGATATGCAGCAAATTTGTTTCTGTAGTTTTTCCCTAAAGGTCACTTAATTAGGCTTTTTCTCACAGGGCCACTCAATGCCAGTTAAGAGTATGAATGAATATTCACTTGCATATTATGATTGAGCTGGAGGTTGGGACCCCCTCACAGACATACACACCTATCAGGACCACACACACCTATCAGGAATGATGGAAAGGAGAAAGAAAGTGTTGGCCTTGGGATGGTGCAGCCCATGCTGCTCACCACGGCAACAGTTGTTGCCCCACCTTCTAGAATGCCTGTATTAGCAGGTCCTATAAGATCCCATCTCTCTGCAACCCTCCTGGTCAGCATCTTGTGAATTGGTGGCTGTGTAAGATCTTAAAGTACCTTCCAAACCATCAGTGAGAGCAATCATGTGCTTTGGTGTTTTCTGACCCATGCAGGATCCAGTGTCTTGGGCTAAACGCAAGAGTGCTGATTCCCACTGTAAGTTAAGGTGAAGAACTTCTGCTATCTGAGGGCATGTGTTTTCATCTTCAAAAAGGGATGGACAGTCCCCATGAACTGTCCCTCTCCAACCACAGGCCTTGCTTCTGGACATGCAGTGATAACTCTCTGTTTGCTGGATGAAAATCATGTTGGATCTCTGCACATTCAGATAACCTTCTACACCAGACATCCCTGGCGATTGCTTCATAAATCATATTGGCCAGGAGAAAGAACATTCAGTTCCCTAGGCTTTTCATCATGGTCAATTAGGGAATCAGCCCAAAAGGTTAGCATCACTACCCTTAAATGAGGTCACACTCCTTGCACTCTGAGTACCCTGGAAAGCTGTGGTGCTTGTGATTAAGGCATCTGTCCAGATACCTGGTTTCAACGAGGCAAATCCCTGGCATACAATCCCAACTTGTATCTTCTCACTGTGTGTATTTCTTGAGCTGGCCTGTCACCATACAAAGAGTATTTTGAAAATGCAGTTTATGCTCATCTTGGATGCAGCTGAGATGCCACAGAAAAAAGTCAGGCTTTGGAATGGGATGGGTCTCAGGATTTGGGAGCATGTTCCATTATCCCCTCAAGTTTTGATGCCCTCATCTACTAAAGGTTATTGTGAGGATAAGATATAATGCCTTTCAAGTGCTTGATGAAGGGCCTGAACTATATCAGGTACTCAAGAATGTTTAGTATGGCCGGGCGCGGTGGCTCAAGCCTGTAATCCCAGCACTTTGGGAGGCCGAGACGGGTGGATCACAAGGTCAGGAGATCGAGACCATCCTGGCTAACATGGTGAAACCCCGTCTCTACTAAAAATACAAAAAACTAGCCGGGCGAGGTGGCGGCGCCTGTAGTCCCAGCTACTCGGGAGGCTGAGGCAGGAGAATGGCGTGAACCCGGGAGGCAGAGCTTGCAGTGAGCTGAGATCTGGCCACTGCACTCCAGCCTGGGAGACAGAGCGAGACTCCGTCTTAAAAAAA
>NW_016817872.1:436031-490205 GCF_001698545.2 Rhinopithecus bieti | reverse complement strand
AAAAAAAAAAAAAAAAAAAAAAAAAAAAAAAAAGAATGTTTAGTATGATGCAAATTTAAAAATTAATAATAAAAGCAGCCGCACCAGACTACTATTGCTTCCCTAAATGTGATGTGTGCTTTCATAACTCCTGCTCCTCAGTCACAGTTTCTTCTGCCTGCAATAGCATTTCTTCCCCAACAAGCTTTTTCAAATCCCCATGAAAGCATCCCTTCCTCTGGGAGTCTTCTGTGTCCCCCTCAGGCACCTGACAGCTTTTCTGTATTCTGGTGTAATTGTCTACACTCACCCACCACTGGGTCACCATATCCCTGTCCCTGATTCTCTTTTTGGGAGGGCATAGTCTACACTCATTCATCTCTCTTTCCACAGTGCCTATGCAGGAACTCATGTGACCAGGGTGTTCAATGACCCACCTAGGCATTAGCCCTGAATTGCTGGAAGGAATTGCTCCTCCTATTGCTCCCCTCTTGGGCCCATCATACCTATGGCATAGCCATCAGGGCACTGCAGTTTGAGGTTGCTGTTGAGCTGGTTTGGGACCGAGCACTGGCCTTGCATCTCCTGGCAGACATGGAAGGATCCACTCCAGGTGCCATCTTTCCGGCAATGAATGATGTTGCTCCCACGTCCCTGAACAACAGGGAAACAGAATCAGGACCAAGAGAGACACCAGCCCCAATTGAATAAGCTATTCAGAATAAAACAGAAAACAATTTTCCATCTTTCCAGAGCTCTGAAGTGTTCCAAAACAATTTCTTAACAATGGTTGAAACTCAACCACCCTGAAAGGGAGGTATTGTTAGTGTGTTTCCATTTTACATATTGGGAAACTGAGGACTCAGCCCAGGAAGAAACTTGCTCAAGGCTTTCCAGAATGCCAAACTCCCAAGTCCGAGCTTAGTAGTCTTTCAGAAATTTCAATCAGAGCCAATTATAGTTTTGATTTGTGTGTGTGAGTTTTTTTTTTTTTAATTCAGAGGTTAGGAGCCCATCAGCCCCTTGATTGACACAGAGAGTAAGTGCATGGGTTAATGAGGAGCACTAAAGTTTGCTTCCTCTTAAATAGTGAGAAAGTATCCTATGTCAGGGCTCTGTCATATGTTGACTAAATAGTCTGGGTCTAGTTGAGAAGCTTTTTCTTCTAAGACATTTCTTTTCCTTTCCTGATCTTCTCTTTCTTTCATTCCATTCCATTCTATTCCATTCCATTCCATTCCAACAATAATGGCATGAAGAGGGTGATATGGGGGTACTTATATCTGTGCTTTCCTCCCAATTCTTTAAAACAGGGAACTATAGTTTCTCGATCTTCTGCAAAGCATTAGGCAAACACAGCTTGAAGACATAATCCCTTCTTGAAGTCCCCTTCCAACCTCCGAATTTCAGAAAGTTAATTCAAGTAAGATTCCTTAGTGTCCAATCTGTGCCCAGCTCTGTGGGGTGCAGAAGTGAAGAGAGCCAGTGCCCGCCTCTGCGAGCTAATGGGAATGGCAGTCATGTGAGCCACCAGCCATGTCACTGTGACTGTGCTCAGTGAGGCAGGTTAAATATTATACCAGTGCTGTGAGTACACAAGGAAGAGTAACTGGCTATGGGGGGACAATCAGGGAAGGCCACTTAGAGAAAATGATATATGGAAAAGGATTTTCAAGGATGCATGGAATTGCAGGCAGTAAAGGAACAGAAGACAATCCTGGAAGATGGAAGGGCATGTGCAAATGATGAAAAATACAGTGCGTGTTAGAGGGCCTGGTGTGGTTCTAATTGTATGACTCAAGGCATGAAGAAGGAGAAGATGAGCTGGTAACACAGATAAAGTGTGGAGCCTTAAATGCCAACTTGAGTAGTTTAGACTCTATGAAAAAGAAATGGAGAATCACAGGTGGTTTCTGCGCAGGGGACCCATATTCTGAAGGATCTAAGAACAAGCTATATATTCTCTACCCCTTTCAGGCTTATAATAAGATGAGAAACTTGACATGAGGCCAGAGGAGCTGGCTGTGCTCCACCAATGCAAAAATTTATGCAATGGCTTCCTGTGACCTTCAGCTTCTATGCAAACTCCTGTGCTGGCTCCAGAGTCTTCCCAGCCTTAATTCTGCCTAATTCTCCAGTTTCTTGCTCTCCAGAGCACCACCACCAACCTTGAACTTCAGTTTAAATTGCCTGCATTCGTGAAGGCTTCATATGTTGTGCTTTCATGCTCACTGCTCCTTCCGTCTGCTATGTTTCTTTTTTTTTTTTTTTTTTTTTTTTTTTTTGAGACGGAGTCTCGCTCTGTCGCCCAGCCCTGGAGTGCAGTGGCCAGGATCTCAGCTCACTGCAGCTCGCGCCTCCCGGGTTTCATGCCCATTCTCCTGCCTCAGCCTCCGGAGTAGCTGGGACTACAGGCGCCGCGCCACCTCGCCCGGCTAGTTTTTTGTATTTTTTAGTAGAGATGGGGTTTCACTGTGTTAGCCAAGATGGTCTCGATCTCCTGACCTCGTGATCCGCCCATCTCGGCCTCCCAAAGTGCTGGGATTACAGGCTTGAGCCACCACGCCCGGCCCCGTCTGCTATGTTTCCTACCCACCCGCCTTGTCTACCTTGCAAACACCTTATCTGACACAACCCATCCTGCTCTCATGCCACCTCAGTTCTGCATGTGGCACTACCTAAATGTCTCTGACAAGACATTACCTATTTGTTTATCATCGGTTTTGCAACCAGACAATGAGTTCCTCAAGGCCCAGGCCGGTGTCCTATTCAACCTTGTATCCTCAGGGTCTTCCACAATACCTAACAGGTCCAGGTCACTCAGTGCATTCATTCATCACTTAATAGACATTTTTGTTTATTCGAGAATTGTTTGTTTAACAAAAGATGGGGTGAATTGGTGGAGAGTGATAGAATGTATTTCTTTAAGAAATAAGAAAATAAATGAATGCATGGATGAGAAAATAAATGCACAAGTGAGTAAATGAAGAAATGAATGAATGAGGGAGTAAATTATGAATGAATGCATGAGAAAATGAATAAACTCCTTAAAAGAACTGATGTAAGCTGAGGCTCCCCTATGTGAGAAAACAGCTGCAAAGATACAGGATCGGAAGAGAAAGGGGCCCCTTTCCAGGCCTCTCCTGTGCCGGCAGAAGGAGGGTGCAATTGCAATGGAAACCTCTCTGGCCTCAGGAGAAGGGTGGCCCATCTTGAGCATGCAGCTGCAAGGCGGCTTGCAGAGTTCACTCCCAGAGGTTCTGTAGGGGCTCATGGCAAAGTTATGCAGCTTCATGTGGCTTCAAAGAGCCCAGACTCTCCCTCTCAGAGCCCCAGGCTCTAGGCCCCATGATTCTCCTGGGCCCTCTGGGGAGTAGGAAATTGACCCCAATTTCCTGGAGCCTTGGCCTGGGCCTGTGATGCATTTGGCTTCCAGCCCCTGAAGGGCTGCAGACCTCAGCACTACTTGGGCCAGGGCTGGCTGGAGAGCTTGGTTTGTAACAGAGAATGTATTAGAAGTAGCCGGAGTCTGCTCATGGAGTTTCACACTGGGGAGGCCCCACTGTGAATGAAAGATGGGAGCATAAAGCACTGGTTTTGCTACCATTGGCTTATCTCTCTCCTGCCCAGTTCATCTGGTACTCTGTGTTGCGAAATTTGCTTTTAAAAATACATAGCATCCTTTTGCTAAGACACCTTAGCCTTCAAAACAAGGCATACTGGTAGGTTGGCACTTCAGGGCTTCTACAGTGGAATCCAGATGACATTTCTGGCTCCATCTCTTGCTATGTACATATCCTTTCTTCTAGACAAGTGAATCGCTTTGTTTCTCCTGCAAACTTTTCTTGCTTTCCCACCTCCATATCTTTGCCAGACTTTCTGGAGCCTCTTTGGATTTTTAAATCCTTCTTTAAGAGTAGATGCTAGTGCATTCAGAAATTGCCTACCATCTGGTGCAGAACTTCGTAGTTGATTATTGCTGACTGAGTCTAGTTTGACCAGAGAAGATCTGGCATAATTGAAGCTCCAATCTGGGAAGACCAGAGGGTACTTTTTCTGGGTATTGTCAGGGAATTGACTGAGTATGTTTGACTCCAAATGTACAATTCTTCATGCTAAGGTGAAATCTCTTATAAGAGGACTGAACATCTCTCAGCAAAACAGTTTGCCTCTCTGTGCCTGTGCATCTGTTTTTACAAGAGCATATTGAGCTCTAACTCCCCTGCTGCTTTAGCTACACAGATCCACAGAGAGCTGAAGGCATATAATAATATTATCAAGCACTTATAACATGCTCAGTGCTTTAAAAATCACTTGAACAATACAGTAGAGTATAAATTATATTATTTTTGCAGACTTGGGAACTGACTGTTAGAAAGCAAAAAAGTGTTTTCGAATGATGCTAGTGTCATGGTTTTAAGAGCCTGGGTGTAAGTCAAACTACCTGAATTCATATGCAAGCTTGGCAACTTCCCAGCTGGGTAGATTTGGGGACGTTCTTTAACTTCTCTATGCCTCAAGTTCCCTGATTGCTAAATGGGCATAGAGTCTACTACCTGAGAGAGTGATCATGAGGATCATATGAGTCCATTTATATAAAGCATTTAAAGCCTAACACACACACTGAGCTCTGTAATTGTCAGATGAGGTTCTTACTCACTCTACTCTACTGTCTGTAAGAGAAGTTTAGAATCAACCCAACCAGCAGTACATTTTAGAAATGACAGCAGCCAGAAAGGGGAGGCAATGTGCCCAAGTCACAGAGGTTGCCAATGTCAGAACCATGTCTCTTGACTGTAAGCTGTTGTACCCTAGTAGGATGAAGGAAAAGAAGAGAAGAGGAAGAAAGAGGGAGAAGTATTAGGTTTCTTCTCCTTAGAAGACATGAAAATATACAAAATAATTGCAGGAAGAAATGTAGCAGCATCCGAGCAAGAAAAACCCAGGCAGCAAGTGCAGGAGCTAGATGGCTAAGATTTGGAGGCATGCTGACTTAATAACAAGAGTGTCAGTTCCACCACATCTGGTTGTATAAGACAGGGCAAACCAGTTTACAGCAGCTTCCCAATCTGTAAAATGGGGCAGTAATGCCAGATGCCATGGGGCTTAAATGAAGCAATCAGTCTAAAGTGCTCATCCCAGTGACTGACAGTAGTAAGTGCTTGTTGTATTTCAACTGCTGTGAATCATTTGTCTCCGTTCCCAGTCAATGCCCTCACATGCATTTTGTATCCTCCAAGGTAGGTACAGGGGTGACATGTAGCCCCACGAGGGAGGATGAGTGGAAAGTGTGAATTATGAAGTGACATAGTTTAAGACCTGGCTCTGCTTGTATGACTCAGGGTAAGTCTCTTTCCCTTTCTGGGCTTTAGGGCTTCCATCTGTAAAACAAGCGGGCTGCAGTGGGGGTCTCTGAGGTCCTGCCTACCTCTAACATCACATGGGTCTGTGACTCTTCTGAACTCCTCTAGGACATCCTGGGTGCTGGCCAAACATTTAACAACCCGGAAATGAAAACCTAGCTGAGGCACTGCACATATGTGAGCTATACCTCGTCCATGGCAGGGCTCACAAATGGAGAGTGCAGCTCTACACTCTTTGTGGCTGAAAGTCTTTCACAGACACCTTCTGTGATCTGTGCAATGAGCTGGGTGTGTTGTGGATTCCACCACACCCTTTCTCTCTTGCTCCTGCTGAGTTGCTGAAATCCATCATTAGGTGCATCACTTTGCCCACAAAGCATCTTTAGCTTTTTTCCTCCCCTGCTGATGCATCTTCCAAAGACCCCGTCCCCATCCCAAGGCTGGCCACTCTCTGAATCACCTATAAAGCCCCCACAGTGCTTCTCACAGCGAGCCAGGCCTATGTTATCTCATCAACCAGCTTAGGGCCACCTGAGCTGCATTAAACCCTGAGATGAGTAGCTCCTCACCCCCCGGGGATAAAATCTCTGCCTTTTGCTGCTGGTCTGCCCTGAAAATGTTTGGGAGCAGTGGAAAGAGCAGAGCTAGGGATCAGAAAGACCACCACCTGCTCTTTCGTCGCCACAGGCAAGAACTTAGCCTCCCCAGGCCTTCTTTCTGCATCTGTAAAATGGGGATTTTGTTTCTTTTCCAACTGTATGTTGTGAGCTGTCAAAAGAGACAAGCCTGCAGCAGCAACTTGGCACACATTAGACACTCAAAAACAAAGACAAAGAAAGCTGATATTATTAAGGTTCTCTGTCCTGGTTTAAAGAGACAAGAATACCATAAGTGCTAGAGCTGGACTGTCTGACATGGTAGCCACTGTATAAGTATGGCTATTTACCTTCAACTTTGAATTATTTTAAATTAAATAAAAGTTAACATTTTGTTGCTCATTCGCTGCAACCATGTTTCAAGTGCTCCATAGCTACACGCAGCTAGTGGTCATCATTTGCACAGATATGGAACATTTTTATCATGGCAGAAAGTTCTACTGGGAAGTGCTGGTCTACAGGAACTAGAGGACTATTTATTCTACAGGTTTATTTGAGCAAGGGACCGGGTTTGACTGTGGCTCATGCTGGTCTCTCTACTCCACACTCTGGCCTCATGCAGGATGGGTGCCTCCTTCTCAGGTTTTTGGTTTTTTTTTGTTGTTGTTGTTTTGTTTGTTTGTTTGTTTGTTTGTTTGTTTTTTGCTTTACTTTAAGTTCTGGGATACATGTGCAGAAAGTGCAGGTTTGTTACATGGGTATACAGGTGCCATGGTGGTTTGCTGCACCTATCAAACTGTTATCTAGGTTTTAAGTCAAAAAGAGCCCATAGAGCCAAGACAATCTTAAGCAAAAAGAACACAGCTAGAGACATCCCACTAACTGACTTCAAACTATACCACAAGGCTACAGAAACCAAAACAGCATGGTACTGGTACCAAAACAGATATATAGACCAATGGAATAGAACAGAGGCCTCAGAAATAACTCCACACATGTACAACCATCTGATCTTTGATAAATCTGACAAAAACAAGCAATGGGGAAAGGATTCCCTGTTTAATAAATGGTGCTGGGAAAACTGACTAGCCATATGCAGAAAACAGAAAACTTCTCAGTATTGAGAGCTAGCCAGCAGAGGGCTAGGTTGCAATCTGTTGTGTTTCTAGGCCCTCCAGGAGCTCACATAGAGCATAGGGGATTCTCACCACTGGAGTGACTTTAAAGCAGGCTAGTTCATTTGTCTAGTCCCCAGGGCTACCACATATGATTGCATAGGTTTTGCACTGCACAAGGCCAGTGGGTACCCATAGACATGCTCTATTTTCGTTACCTCATTTAATCTTCACAAACAAACTATGAGGTATGTAGTATTCTTTCTCCTCATTTTATATACCAGGAAAGTGAAGCTTAAAGAGTTAAGTAACTTGGCCTCCAGTGACTAGGTAATGAAGCTGGGATTTGAACTCAAACTACAGATCCAGTGTTATACTGGCTCCCAAGGAATGAATAAAGTGAGGTTTTTATTTGCTTTTAGTGGCAGTGGAAGAGAGTGTGTGAATCTCCCCTACAATAGCCCTTGTCCTTTCCCACCAGGATCTGAAACTTGTTTGGAAAGCAAAGAATCCCTGCTCCATACAAGCTGATTCAAGATGCTCTGGGCCATGCATTTCTGCTATGTTTATAGGCAGCAAGAGGGAATCTGAGGTGAATACTAGATTTGGCTCTCAGGCCCCTGGTCTGAGGGTAGAGGAAATTCATTTTCAGTACAAAGTAGAAATGTCAATTGTATTAGGAGTCCATTTGGCACGCACACCCTCATTCTTTGAGCAGACGAGCAATGCCCTGCTCCTTTGCGACTAGCCTCTCCGTTAGTTGCCAAACAGAGCTGCTTGAGTCATCTGATACATTTACATTTTCTTCTCCTTTAAATACAAACTGGCCATGAAAGTTACTTGGAAGGCCCCAGGCAGGCTGAGTTTCAGTTTGATAACATGACCGCAGCCAGAATATTATTTGGCTCATCAGTTTGGGTAATTGTTAGCAACAGTTTTATGTAAGGGAGTGAGAGGGAAGCTGATCAGCCTGCAAGAGGCCATGGTAATTTCTAGCCTTTGTTTGTTCCAGCACTGGCTTCTGCCTCCCTGGCAGTCAAGGATGGGAATGACTCCCATGAATGGACACAGATGCCGTGAATGTATGAGAGCAGGATTCTCAGGTGGTGCCTACTGGACTCAGCCCATTTACAGTTGGAGACAGGGGAACCTGGATACTGACTGTGACTCGGCCGATGCCAGCTGTGTCACCATGGGGAGTTGAGTAACCTCTTTGAGTCTTGGTTTTCTCATCTGTAAAAGGAGGAACCTGCCTTTGATGTTCATTGTGGTCCTTCCTCCTGCCCTTAGTTCTGGTGACATTTCCTGAGTACCTACTAGGTGCCTGGCACTGTCCTAAGTGCTGAAGGCACAAGGACGGGTGCAGATGCAGTGAAGGACTGTTTCACAGCCTAGTGTGGGGATGTGGAATGAAAGCAGGCAGTGACAACGTAGTGTGGCCAATGCTGTGAGGGGGAACCTGAGGAGGGGCATGGGGGAAACCTGAGGAGGGCCACAGAGCCCAGCAGTGGAAGGGACATTGAGGAAGGGCTCCCGCAGGAAAGGGTGCCTGGGCTAAATTGTGAAGGAAGATGAGGTGTCAGGCAGCTGAAAAAGGTACAAGGATAAATCTTTTTAAGGTAGAGAATGCAGAGGTGGGGAGGAAGATCCATCTTATTGGTATGGGGGAAAGGTCTTAAATGCCACCCTAAGGAGTTGGGACTTTATCCTAAGGGATGGGGGCTCCTGGTTCAGAGAGATTAACATAATTGCTCAAATCACTCTGGCTGAAATGTGAAGAAGGTACTGGAAAGAGGCACAGGAATGAAAACAGGAAAATGATCAAGAAGCTGCATGGTGGCTCATCAAAGAGATGACGTTGGCCTGAGTCAGGGTAGTGGCATTGGGGACAAAAGAGAACAGCTTCAGGAGACGCTGTGGTGGGAGAATGGGTATGACTCGGTAATCGCTCGGATGTGGAGGGAGTGAGAGGGATTCAGAATGGCGGTTTGGTAGTGCCTGGTATTTGGAGGCTAATATGAAATAACAAAGACCAATAAAGACTGATTGAAGATGATGCCAGCACTGAAATCTGTCCCCACATGGCTGATGATCCTTGCACACTCGTGAAACACAGGACTTGGATTATCAACTCTATATGGTTGCTTTGATGGAGATGGAGCTCCTTGTGGACTTAAGGTTTTTTCAGCCTTTTGTTTCTTTTTCCTACTCTTGATTCCCATACTGCCCTTTTGAGCATGTGTAGGATTTGAGGAAAATTCCTTCAGCAGAGGCAGGCAGAAGTGTTGGACTTGCTCTCAGTTACATGTGCATTGAGATAAAATTCAAACCTTTCTCCTTCTGCTCTTCCTTTCTTCCACGGTGTTCTCAAAACTGTACTTCTCATCTAAATATGGTCCCCTTTTTCCTTATGCTTCAGGAGCCAATTGATGTCTAAGTATAGTGGCAGTCTTGTGATTTTAAATACTTCAAGGACCAACATGGGTGGTAATGGTGGTAGCAAACTGGCAAAAGAGCCCTGGCCATTCCTGTTTGAGGAACTTAACTTTTATCAACTTCATACATTAGGATTCCATGTATGATTTCCTTCATAAAAGTTCCAATGCTTAAAAAAAATTCAAAGCTAAGAATCTCCAAGCAAATAAAATATGGTATTGCAGGTAGGAAAATGAGGTTCAGAGAGATTATGAAAGTAGATAATTAGAGCCCAGTTTCTTAACTTCTGCACTGGTGACACTGCCATTATACAATTTGAGCCTAGTTAGATAGTCTCTTGGAGAAAGTGGTTCCTGAAGTATAGGCTAGTTTTTGGTAAGCAGAAAGGAAAGGGACCATGGTATCAATCTCAAGTTCCAGGATGCTTACCTGGGAGGTGTCGCTGTCTTCACACTTGATCCTACACTCACTGTTGAACTGGAAGCCATTAGTGCACTGGTAGAGCCCGTGGAATTTTGGTGGAGGTGGGTCACAGGTCACAGGAACACAAGCTCCCTCCTGCCAGCTGCCATCCTGGGTACACTGAGTCTTGAAGGCCCGTCTTCAAGGAAAGGATCAAAGAGGAGACATCTCAAGGACCAAATGGCTAGATCCATGCCCTGCATGAACACCACCAGCTGGGCCCCCATTTCCTATTTCCTATTTGCCATTCTCCACCTGACCTATTGGGTGGTGGTGGGACTCGTGTAGGGATTAAGGATAATTCATCCACAGAACTCCTTTAGCAAGAGCAGGCAGAAATGTCAGGCTTCCAGCTACATGTAGATTGACACAAAACTCAGGCCCCTCCAGCCCCAGGTTCTCTCCACTTTTTTGCAGAGTGTTCTGATGGGTGTTGGAACCATGATGCTATGATTATCCACCATTTACTAAACAACTACTATGTGCAAAGCACGTTGTGAGCACTTTACATGCACATGTTCATTTGTTCTTCATAGGAACCTTATGTTGTAACTGTTATTATCGTACCCTTCTTATTGCTAAAAAAAAAAAAAAAAAAAAAAAAAAAAAAAAAAAAAAAAAGAAGTGCAGAGAAGTAAAGTCACTTGTCTGAGATCATATCGCCATTAGGCAGCTAAGCTGAAACTTAAAGTTTGTTCTGTTTGACCCAAAACTAATATTATTAACAAATCCTTCTAGCTTCTCACAGAACAGAATGGGATGAATGGCAGGCATTGCCTCCAGTGAAGAAATGAGTGCTTCCATCCAGCCAGGCATTTGAACCTAACTCTTGTCCTCCTAGAGCCCATGAGTTTGCATTTCCAACCCCACTTACTTCTTTGACTTCCGAGAGGATCCAGGCACATGGTATCCAGGCTTGCATTTGTATTTGCAGAAGGAGCCCACCTTGTGCTTATTCTCTCGGCACCGGGCGGTCTGGAGGTCTGCATTGGGCACGGGGGGTGGAGCGAGGCACATGAGCTCACACAGGGCCTCTGGGAAGGACCACAGCCCATCCTCCATGCAGGTCAGGAGGCTGTTGTTGCCTGGAAGACAAGGGCAAGCAGGGATAGAGGAGGGAGGAGTCTCTGATAGCCAAGCTAAGGCACAGCCACTTGGATTTTAGCTGACTTGACAAACCAGGAGATCCCTTATATGGAATTCCAACCCCTTCTACTTCCAACTGAGGAGCCTAGGGAGATCAAGAGAGCTGTCACAAAGAAGAGGAGATCTAAATGGGGGGAGTGAATTACCCCCATGTCTACAGTGAATTAAAATCCAAGGCTTCTGACTTCTGATCCTGAGCCTCTTCTGCTGCATAGAAAAGACACATTCACAATCCTTGAATCCATCTTTCTTACTTTACAAGTGGGCATCTGAACACAGAGATGGAGGAACTTGCCTTCTAATAGTTGGCAGCAAAAGCTCATACCAGAAACTACAGCAAACTCTGATATCAGTGAGTGTATAATGTCAAGCTGCCACTCTCCCCCTAGGCCCAGCACCCCTGTATCTGTCCTGCTTACCACCTCCCCCAGCTCCCAACAGCAATGCCTGGAAATGACAGCATTGTGTTATCAGGAGGTTTGATTTTCTGTTCAGGTCCTGGTGCTCAGTGAAGCTTTGCCAAAGCAGCTGAAAGAGCAGCACTTCCCCCGTAGCCTGTGCCAGCTCTGACAGAGTGCTGACTGCCATCGGGAAGCTGGTCTGATGGGGAACGTTGCAAATAAAAGTAAAACACGGGAGTTAGGCTTTTCACTACCAGCTCATATATTATCGAGTCACAGCCTGCCTAAAACCTTCCCGAGACAAATAGAGGAGGACCTGAAACTTGTATTTCTCTACCAAACTCTCCTCTTCCCGGTTATTACTGAATGGTGTTGACAACCAGGGCTTGAAGTATTTGGGGAGCTCAGGGAGTTGCAGGTTGGAGGGGTGGAGTGGTAGGGAGAAAACTGACATTTATTGAGCAGTTACTGTGTACCGAGGGCTTATTGAGCAGTTACTATGTACCGAGGGCTTCTGATATGCAATCTCATTTATTCTCACAATAAACAGTGCATTTAGTATGACAGTCTTTAATTGGAAATGAAGACTCAGAAAGAGGTGACTCGACCAAGTTATCCTAGTTGGCAAAAGACAAAACTGAGGTTCAAAACAAATTCTGTCTAACTACAGAGATGGTAGTTTTTAATGGGAAGTTGGCTACTACATATGATCAGCAGGGCCCTTATTATTCATTCTGGAAGCATCAAATCTCAATTTTCCGATCGGTGAAAAGCAAACAATTGCTTCTGCCTTTCAGGGTGCTCAGAAGATGAAATAAAACAACATTTATGAAAAGTGCCCATGAAAGTATTGTCAATGTCTTCATTTGCTTCTTAAATTTTTTCCTTCTTTCCTTCTTCCCTCCTTTCCTTCCTTCACTTGCCCACTTCCTCCCACTTTCCTTCTTCTTTTCCTCTTCATTAGTAGCTCTGAAAGAATCTTCACAGAAGTCTTCATTCATTCAACCAGCATCTATTTAGTGCTTATTCTGCACCAGATACTTTTATATGTTGAAGGAAAAGCAGTGAACAAAATAAAATAAAACAAAATAGATATAGCTCTGCCCTCTTGAAGCTTGTAATCTAGTGGAACAGGGAGGAGTACAATAAGTTATCCTAAAAAGTATACTACTTAGTGTGCCAGAAGGTGCCAAGCACTATGAAGAAAAAGCGGGAAAAGGAAGAAAGGGGAGAAAGTACTTTGCAATTCTATATATGCTCCTCCACTTACTCCTTCTCATTTTTTTCATTTTTCTTCTTTGTTAGTATGATTCATCCGGTTAGCACAAGGCAGATTGGTGTCTGTAAGCCCCATAGGGGCTTCCACATTGATAAACTATGAGACTGACAACTATAGATATTTTAACATCAAGTAAAAGAGTAAAGCGTGTGGAAAGGTGATTCATTTGGTTTCCATAGAAGCATAGAGGCGTCCAGAATACCAGGGTCTACAAACTTCTTTTTGCATTGCCCTTGCAATCGGGGCAGTCATTGCTTTCGGGTGCCCAGGTAAAGCACAAGGTTAGTGAGAAGAGGAGCTGTATAAAAAGTACAGGAAGCACACCCTCTTCAAATTGCCCAAGAGAGATAACATATCTGTGGAAAAGGTGTTGGGACTCTAAAAAAGTACATTGTATTAGCTATGTATATTGTAAATCATGAAGTGAAAATCATGGTTCTTCTGTGACAGGAGAACATAAAGATTCCAAAATGCTAATCAAGAGAGAAAATGCAAACCAGAAATGTGCTTTCTTGAAGAGGGTGAATAGGAGTTAGCAGTGCACCACAGCTAAAGCAGGCACTGGTGATTCAGGACCATGGATATGTCCCCCCACCCCTGCAACAAACTCCAAGAGAGTTTTCAGCCGGGCAGTATTTCTGTGCACCAGCTGTAGCCACTACCCTGCATCTACAATGTGGCTTTGAAGAAAGTAGGGTATGATACATGATGTGCCCTTCCTTTGTCTTCTTGGCACTGGCCTGTATACTGTGAAAGATGCTTACTGCACTGCCAACTCTCTGCCTGAGGCATGTTATACTGGTCATGGATGCTTACTCTGTCCATATGTAGGGCGAGTTTAAAGTACCAAGGAGTTAATGCCCCTGGAAGCACCACTAAACTAATGGTGGAGTTGTTGGATTCATGTGCCAGTTTCCAGAGTTGCAATAACTCTGAGGCATGTTCTCCACCGTCTCCCAGAGTTTCCCAGAGGGACTGAGCTCTAGTTGCCCACAGTGGCAACCGGCTTTAGAAGAGAACCTGTTGACTTTTGTCAGTTCCATGTCTTCTGCCCTCATTCCCCCACTGTATTTCCTGGGGGAACATGACTCAAGATATGAAGTGAAGGCATGTCTGAGCCTGAAATTCCTGGTAGAGGGTAATATCTCTTGGTAGAGGTGTTGATATTAGAGATTAGGTTCCAACAAGTTTTGGGGCTCTGTAAGTTCACTTGTTCATCTTTTAATGCAGAGAAATACATCCTACTCAGCATTTCTACAAATGTGGCTAAGGAAATTCCAATCTCTAATGAGCATTAAAATAATTGTGAACTTGTAGCAGTGTCAGAAGAGAGGTACTTATTTTTATTACTTCATTTAAAAGATTACCCAGGAGATCGAGTCTCTTTTGGAGTGCCGTAAAGATTGAAATTAACATAGAACAGAACTCAAGGAGAGAAATTCAGACCTTCAATCTGGTATTCTAAGCACTTGCCTCATGGTGTTGGCACTTTCTAGATCCTAAGGCAAGGGCTGTATCTTGTACCTTCTTTACTCCCAGAGCCTAGCCTACTGCTGAGCACATAGCAGGTCCTCGGTATTCATTTGTTGAATGCATAAAGTATGAATTTACCTGTGACCTTGAACAAATCACCAAACTTGTTTGTCCCTAAACCAAAGCCATCTCTGAGTTCTTGTCCATCTCTAGCATATTAGAATGTGGAAGAATATTGGCCACTATATTGTTTGGAGGAAACAAAAATGCACTAGCTGGACTGGAATAAGGACAAGCACTCAATTGAGAGGCTACATTAGCCAAGGGCTGGTACGGGGAGATTGCAAGGAACAGGGGGGTTGACTTGGTAAGGGGTAGACTTTAACAGAAGTTACAGAGGAAGAAGACAGATTAAGAAGAACAAAAGGTATGAATAGAGGAGAGGGCCAGGTGGGGCAAAAACTGAGGGCAGAAAGGATTTCAAGCTGGTCATTATTATCATTATTATTTATTGACTGTTTAAAATTAGTGCTTTTACTATTCACAATAGCAAAGACATGGAATCAACCTAAATGCCTATAAATGATAGACTGAATAAAGGAAATGTGGTACATATATACCATGAAATACTATGTGGCCATACAAAAGAATGAGATCATATCCTTTGCAGGAATGTGGATGAAGCTGGAGGCCATCATCCTTAGCAAATTAATGCAGGACCAAAAATCAAATACCGCATCTTCTCACTTATAAGTGAGAGCTAAATAATGAGAACACATGGACACAAAGAGCAGAAAAACCAACACTGGGGCCTGTTCACAGGGAAGGGGGTGGGAGGAGGTAGAAGATCAGGAAAAATGGCTAAAGGGTATTAAGGCAGGCTTCATACCTGGGTGATAAAATAATCTGTACAATGAACCTCCATGACACAAATTTACCTATGTAACAAACCTGCACATGCACTCCTGAACTTAAAATAAAAGTTTTTTTAAAAAAAATTATTGTTCTTTTTGTTTAAACTATGTTATGATCAAAGGAAAAACAAAATGTAGAAAGGAGGAAAGGGAAGCAAGTAAAAGAAGGAAAGTTGACATTGATCACCTTTTACCCCTGGCTTGAGATGAGGGTAGGAGGGCAAATTAGGTGGCAATATTAAGTTCAAGAGAAAGGCAGCAGGACCTTTGCCCAGTCAAAGGAAAAGCAAAGTTGGGATCACCAACTACTAGAATGATGGTCCTCCTAAGGCCTTGTCTCCCCAGCCAGGTCACTCTTCCCCAATCACAGTTGGCAGCAGAAGGATATGCATCGTTTTGATTAACAATTATTATTAGCCACAATGAGGGCTGTAATAATCAATGCTAATTTATGCACTTCCCTTTCCCAAAGGCCTCTGATTGATTGAGAGAAGCGTGATTTCCTAGTCTGAAGTTATTAATACATTCCACATCTAATCCCAGCATTCTAGGACACCCAGGCCAGCTACTCACTTTTTTCTAAAATGTGATCTCTGGTATGCCAGAGTCTTATTCCCCTCAATAGCCCTGCTGCCTAGCTCAAGAGGATGCCAGATGCTTCCTGTCCATATCTGCTCTTCTCTGCCTAGCTGGCCCCTCTTGATAAGTAGTAGCCAGCATTGGAGAAAGACAGACCTGGGCTTCAATATGGTCCCCATCACTGATGGTGCAGCCTTAGGCAAGTTCTTTAAACCCTCTGAGGCTTGGTTTCCTCATCTGTGAAATGGGAATAATAGTAACACTTACTTCGTAAGGATTACTGGCCCTAATCATACGAGTGAATTCATTTCATCAGTCCCAAATGCAACTCTTTTTTCTTTTTCTCTCTTCCTTCTTCCCTCCCTCCTTCACTTTTATCCTCTCTTCCTTTTCTTTTTTGCAAGATTTCCAAGGTCTTGGAAAGGGCTTCACTGTCATAATTATCCGTACTCTCTTTTTTCTTTCTTATCTTCACAGGAGGGCAGTTTACATAAATACAATTGGTAGGAAGAAGTCAGGAGCACAGATAAAACCCCATCCCACTCTTGGTGTTTGAGAGCCAGAAAGAGAGCCTGGACGCAGCCTCTAGGTTTCCCATAGACAGAGGAAGGCTGAGCTGGGGAAGGCATTCTTGATACCTTTCAATTGTGCAGGGTGACGGCACTGGAAGGAACACTGACTGCCAAAGGTGGTACCATCAGGGCAGGAGAAGGAGGCGGCGTAGACATGATGGTGGTCTGGGATGCTGCAGTCCACTGGCTCACAGGCCACCTGCTTATTCCACTTGCCCTCTGTACAAGTCACTGTGACGCTGGGTCCCATCTGAAAGGCAGAGGCGTGCATAGTGAGGAGTGGCAGACTGAGCCCTAGATGTGGAGAAATACCCTTCTTCCCAAGGTGACAGCTCAGAGTCTCGTCCAGGCACTAGGAGACCAATGCTTAGTGTTTAACGTTAGCTCACTTTTAATGATCCCAATAACTGCATGAATTAGATATTTCAGTTCTCAATTAAAGACACAGAGACTGAGACTCTGAGACATTACATGATCAGCCTTAAGTTAACCATCTGGAAAAAGGGTAAGTCAGACTTGAGTCCAAAGGCTATGCTCTTAACTGCTGTCTATAGAGTCTCCCAGATCACGATTTCCATTTCATTGATGAGAATCTTGAGGTTTTGAGACTTCACAGGGCATGATGACTTCTTTCACAAAACAGACTGTGAAATACAGTTCAATGGTAGGATATCAAGTGTTGATTTTTGTGTCTTTTATTAGCTCTAGGGGAGTTACTAGGAAACTGTTGTAGTGCTTGGCACATAGTAGGCACTCTCCATGGCTATAGGAGACCTGGATGTTTTTCCTCCATGTTATTAGACCACAGGCAAGTTCCTTTCCTTACTTGAGTTCTCCCTTTGGCAAAATGGATGGATTGAACTCAAGAACTGCTCAAAGATCCACTCCCTACTCTGAGATTTAGTGTCTCAATAGTCAAGAGAGAAAGGTACAAAGTCAGAAAAAGCCTAGGAAAAATGAAAGAGGAAATGGAGATTTGAACTGAACTACAAGATGGCGGAGCTGGGCGGAGGGCAAGGCCATGCTACGGAGCCAAGGGATGGACAATCATTGCAGCCTGGAGGCTTTCATTCAAGGAGGAAGACACTAAATCCTAGAGACTGGAGATGCCAAATGTTGATCTGGGATTTTAAAAGCAAAGGACATTTTCCCTCTTAAGCACACATCAAAGGGATGTGTGCTTGAGTGAGGTCCCTCACTGCCAAAACAGTTTCACTGTTTCTACAGGAGTTCAGGCCTGCCAAGTCTGACACACAGAAGTAGGTGTCTCAGAAGAGCAAGTCCAGAAGTTCTGTACAAATAGGCATTCCCAGCAATAAGGAATGTGCCCTGTGTGCTTGCAGTTTGAAGGCAAAGTCCACTGGCCAGCCCTGGAAAATGCTACATTTAGTGACGGAAATCCTCAAATCCCAGGACAACCTGTCCCACTCCCCCATGCCCCACCTGGGACATTATAGCACCATCTTGCTGAAGCAACATTCTGTCACATCATTCCAAATCATTCACTACCATAATCTCATGCAGGACACGTCCTATCTTCCATGACTCCTTTGATGACTGAAGGGGTCTCCCTGCTACCAGTCTTACTGCTGAACTCCAAGCTACACCCACATAGAGTATCTAGAAGAGACTTTGTCACCAGGATCTGACCATGTCACTTCCTGCAACAGCTCCCTATTGTCCTAAAGATCAACCCCACACTTCTGATAAAACCGACAGGGCCCTGCACCAGTGGATTCAGCTGGCCCTTCCAGCCTCATTGCTTGGGTGAGTATAGAAAAAGAAAACAAACAAACAAACAAACAAACAATCTGTGGCATGTTTTTCTTTTCTCATCAATGTGCTTCCACATACTATCCATGCCTGTGCCTAGTGCATATATTTATATATTTCTTCCTTCTCCCCAACACATACCCCTTTGCTGATCTGTCTAGTTGCCTGTTTCCATGTCACTTTTCCCAGGCACCTCCCTTGAATCTCCCTGTACCTCCACAACACCCTACACTTCCCTTGACAGCATTTATCACACAGTGGGGTCATTATTAATGAGTTGTCTGACTTTTCCTCCACCACTAGGCATGAAGCTCCTTCAGAGGAGGGACTTGGTTTGTCTTAACAGCTTCCTCTTCTTTAGCACTTAGTATAGCATCCAATTTCCAGTGAACAGATGCTTTGTAATGAATTAGTGAATGAATGAACATCTCACTGACAGAGGGCTCACCTCGTCCTAAAGCAGCCCATTCAATTATGTCAGAGTTCTGACTGTAAGATATTCATTCCAAAATACTCAGCCCCATGGTCTTGGAGATTTGCAACCTATACAAAAACACTGGCAAGTATTGTGTAGAACACTAGTCAGCACAGGAACCCCTTTTCTTAGAGATTCCAGACTGCTTGCTTGGTTAATTGATTCATTCACTCATTCATTTAATCAGTAAGTATTTATTGAGCACCTACTGTGTGGCAGCACTATTTTAAGTGCTGCTGGGTATTTAGCAGAGAACATGTTCAACACCCAGTAAGCCTTCCCTGGGCTGCAGAGAGGCTCTGAGCTCAGCACCTGCACATACCTGGCTCTTGATCAGCTCATCATCCCGCTGTATCTGCAGCACGTAGCCTGTCCGGCACCTCACAGTACACTGGGCGCCGTGGTAGCGGTCGCTGCTGGAGCAATTGAGAGAAGCATTCTCCACAGCCAGCTCTGGGCAGTCAGTGTTCTCACATGCGAAGTGCACACAGCTGGGGAGGAAAGAAACAAAAGGGGAAGAAGGCGTCTCCTCACAGGACAGCCACACTCAATTGGAAGATAAAGGCTAAGAGCCTCTTTCTCCAAGATTTCAGGGGGCTTGAGACTGTGGACAGAAAGAGGTGCTGGCTAGGGTAAAGATGACCCTAGAGGCAGTGAATGAAATTTCTCATTAAGAGCACAAGGTATTGCAACAGACAAACCAGAGTTCAAATCTTGCCACTTGAAAGCTTTGTACGTTATCAAGATTTAAACCTTGAATAGCCTCAGTTTTTCCATTTGTGAGAAGGGGATCATCATGATTGCAGTGAATATTTATTGTATTTTTCTACCAGGCACCAGGTTGAGCAAAAACCCTTTTTGTATTTTATGAGTACCCACTTACAAGGACCATTTTGAGAATTAAATCAGTTTAGAAAAAATTGTATAGCAGAACTCCTGGCATATGCTAAGCACTCAATAAGTGGTAGCTGGGCTGGGCACGGTGGCTTACCCCTGTAATCCCAGCACTTTGGGAGGCTGAGTTGGGCGGATCATGAGGTCAGGAGTTTAGGGCCAGGCTGACCAACATGGTAAAACCCTGTCTCTACTAAGAAAAAAAAAAAAATTAGTTGGGCATGGTGGCAGGCACCTGTAATCCCAGCTACTCAGGAGGCTGAGGCAGGAGAATAGCTTGAACTTGGGAGGCGGAGGTTGCAGTGAGCTGAGATTGCACCACTCCACTCTAGCCTGGGCAACAAGAGTGAAACTCCATCTCAAAATAAATAAATAAATAAATAAATAAAAGTGGTAGCTGATGTTATAAATACACCTATGCTCTATTACCTAGTTGGCAAGGTACATCACATCTCTGAGATTCAGTATACTCTCAAATTTGGCCAACCTCATACAGCCACGAGACTCAATGGAGATGATGGAGGTAGCAGTCTTTTATAAACTGTAAAGTAACTTACAAATCGTTAGTGGAGTTGTACAGAGACTATGACTTGCATCTTGCTGCAACTCTGAATTCTACCTTTCTGCCAGTCTGAATTCCACCCGTTCTTTAGGCCTAAGCATCATGCAAGTTTCCATAGGAAGCTTTCCCTTGTGTCCCTTGGCAAGCACCCTCATGGGTATTCTACCCTTCTTTCTCTGAGGCTGTTGCCTCACGTTTGATGTATTAAAAACTCAGTTCCTCAGTGACAGTGGAACATACCAGATTGCAGGCTAATCTTTAAGGATGCAAACAGAAACAGCATCAAATCCTCATTCTTGGATGATCACTCCCCTTGTATTATAGTTAGGCAAGCACTCAATAATATTAGTTACTATATGCTGATTGCTTATATGCGTGAGCTCACTCCATCCTTACAACCCTATGAGCTAAGTGTTACTCATTTTACAGTTGGATAAATTGGGGACTGGCAAGATTACGTTACTTGTTTAAGTGCTCATCCAGAGGGGTGACTCCAAAGGCCTTGTTGTTAACCTTGTACCATGTTTCTGGAGTAGAATGTCCTTGAGGGCAGAGAAAACGCCTATTTCATCTTGGTGTACTTTGCAGTGCCAACAAAAATTCCTTGCAGATGTTTCCTAAATGGCAGGAAACCAGTGGTGATGGTGCCTTGCAATAGCTCTTAAACACTTTAAAAAGGTTGATTCTGCCTAACACTAAAAGCTTCTAGGGGGCAGTTTTCTCTGACTTTTGCCTCTCTGACTGTGTCTACCCCCAACACCTGGCCTATCATATGCCCAGATGGGTAGATTTGCATCCAGAACCTCAAGGCTTTTATGTTCCTGTTTTTATCTAGGAGACAGGGAGACATTTTGGCCAAACCAGTGTCAGAAAAGTTTTGCACTTTTTTGTTTGTTTGTTTGTTTTTGTTTTCTCTCAGTTTCATGATACCCAACTAAGGGTTTTACTGTGACCTATTCCTATTCTCTACCCTCTGCTCAAAAGCAGAGTGAGAAATAAAGTCGGGAGGCGGGGGGAGCTGAAAGCTTCCAAAACATATCACAAACCAATTTACTTTTAAATACCCAGAAAAGACAGGCATTTAATTTAGGTCTCAGACCCTCACTGATGGAAGCTTTGCAGTTCTCCAATACTCTCCTTCTGAAATGCAGGGCAACTGGCATCAAGGAACACTTGTTGAGACAACTCCAATTCTCAGCCCTTTTTCTTAGTCCTGACAGCCTCAGCGTTGTACCATGTGGAGACCTCAAAGGGGCTGTAACTGTGGAGTCAACACAAGGGCTTTGACACCAAACAATGCATCTGTTCACATTGTGTAAGCACCAGGGGAAGGAACCACATGGTTCCAATTTAAATATATTTACTCTGTAAGCTACTAGCTTCCAAGCTGTTCTTCTGACCTGTGCCTAGCAGTTTCGGCATTCTTACTCTGCACTCCCAGAAGGTACCCGGGCTCTTATGAAGACCCAGAGGGAAAGATGATTTTCTTCTTTAAGTTGCAGAGCCATTAAAGTATAAACAGTGCCTTCCCCAATTATTTTGTGCGCATTAAGTTCTTCACAAGAAAATGGAAATCTGAAATGCTTCATTTTCTAGGGTAGAAGGAGCACAAGGTTTATCAATCAGGGAAATCTGGGCTCCAGCCCCTGCTCTGCCATTTATCAGTTGTTTGAGTTTGGAAATTTATATAACATCCTGAGGCTCAGTTTCCTTATCTATAAAGTGGAAATAATAAAATAATTTATTTCTTAGGATTGTCAACAGGGTAAAACATCATCCACTGATTCATCTATTCAACAGACCTTCACTGTGGGCTTTACTGAGCACCAGACATTGTTCTATACGTTGGGAATATAGTGGACAGAGGGGGATAAACAAGATGCCTGTTATCTGTGTATTTCAGGAGGGAGGGTGTGTGCCAAAGAAAAGTAATACATGAGATCATTTCAGATAATGATGCATGCAGTTAGGGCATTAAACCAAGGTGAAATTATAGAGAGTGACAGGTGGTGGAGAGGGGCAAGGCACTTTATAGAAGGATCCATGAGGAAGGGACATCTGAACGGCTACCTGGATAAAATGAAGGGATAAGCCATACACAGGTTTGGGGCAGAGGCAGAACCAGGCAGGGGGAAGAGCAGGTACAAAATTCCAGCACAGGATGGAGCTTGGTGTGTTTGTAGACTAGAAAGGTCAATGTATGAGAAATGCTTTGAGGTCAGGTGTGGTGACTCACACCTGAAATCTCAGCACTTTGGGAGCTGAGGCAGATGGATCACTTGAGGTCAGGAGTTCAAGACCAGCCTGGCCACCATGGTGAATCCCTGTCTCTAGTAAAAATTTAAAAATTGGCTGGGAGTGGTGGTGCACACCTATAATCCCAGCTCCTTGGGAGACTGAGGCACAAGAGTCACTTGAACCTGGAGGGCAGAGGTTGCAGTGAGACAAGATTACACCACAGTACTCCAGCCTGGGAAACAAAGTGAGACCGTGTATCTAAATAAATAAATAAATAAATAACATTTAAAAAAAGAGAGAGTGAGAGAAATGCTGTTGGAACTATGGAGCTACTTGAGAAGATGAGTCTCTCTGTCTCTTTTTGCTACAAAAGAAAAAACAGGCCAGGTGCAGTGGCTCATGCCTGTAATCCCAGCACTTTGGGAGGCCGAGGCAGGCGGATCACGAGGTCAGGAGATTGAGACCATCTTGGCTAACATGGTGAAACCCCGTCTCTACTAAAATACAAAATTTAGCCAGGTGTGGTGGCGGGTGCCTGTAGTCCTAGCTACTCGGGAGGCTGAGGCAGGAGAATGGCATGAACCTGGGAGGCAAAGCTCGCAGTGAGCCGAGATCACGCCACTGCACTCCAGCCTCGGCAATAGAGCGAGACTCTGTCTCAAAAAAAAAAAAAAAAATAGTCCTTGGTTCCATGAATGACCTGACCAAAAGATCTCATGGTCGGATCAGTAGGGGTAGCACTGAGTTAATGAAATCAGTTAGTTTTCTTAGTTGCAGGACTTCTCGATAATTTGGATAACCCATTGAAAATTTCCAGAAGGGGCTAAGGTACACGTTATGTTTTAAACTCTGATCACATTTTTTTTTCATGGGACATTTCTTAGGACTACTGCCTTCCAGAATACACTTCAGGGATTGAGGCATCCTGCTTTTTCAGCACATCTGTCTGCACCTGGCCTGCAGGCTTGAAAACAGGAAGAAAAGGGATAAGGGAGGTAATATGTGTCAGGCATTGGCCACTCTGTTTCACCTGCATCACCTTATTTGCATTCCACACAGCAACTCCTTGAGGTAGCGATATTATTCCCATTTTCAAGAACAGGAAACTAGGACTAAGAGTTTTAAATTGCTTGCCCAAGGGCACTCAGCTTGGACAGAATTCCAGTGGAGATCTGCCAGTCTGTCCCCTAAGTCCCTGCTCGTTTTTCTTTGCTATCCTGTTGGTTGGAAAAGATTGTGTGAACACACTGTCCAAAAATGATAAACATTACCCTGACTGACCCTCTCAAATAACTCTGTGATACAGCCCTGTCATTTTTGAAACACAAAAACAAAAAACAAAACAAGGAAAACAAAATAAAGAAAAGGCTCTGCTGCTTCATTAAAAAAAAGAGAGAAGGATTTAATAACAGTGATGGGAAGTCAATAAAAATAACAAAAGAAGGAGAAAATGAAGACACGTCTCTGAAGGGAGAAAGGTGGCTGATTGGATGGACGAGTGGGAAAGGATGCAGGTAATTCTATAGATCAAATTCTCACACCTGGGCAAAAGTGGAGGTCCCTGGGGTGCAGAGCTAATCAGATACTTAAATAACTTTTTTTCTTTTCTTCTTATCTACAAGTTTAATGTATTTACCTATGGACTCAAGTTCCATATAGAGGTAAAACCATATCTGATCCAATAGCCAACCCCCCCACTGCTGTCTCCACTGTCAAAAAGAATGGACTCCAGTCATGCATAACAGAGGATACCCAGAGAGTTCTGGAACCCGGATAAAGCCAGAAGTTAAAGGGCTGACAAGGGTTCCTCTCCTGGTTCTGTTCCTCGACTCACGGTATAACTGCTGTGCCCTGCCACTTAGCTGCAATTATGCCATAGGGAAGCAGAGATAATAACAGAGAGGCTGTTTATAAATCATTCTGGGTTGCTCAGATGGGGACAACAAAAAAGACACATGCTCCACATCGGGAAATGCAGGGAAAACTGTTCTTGGCATCAATTCTGCAAGTTCACTTAGGAAGTGAAACGGTGAAAGAGCTACTGTGCTAGGACCTCATTTTCTACCCAGAAATGAGGCTACTGGGGGAATGATCCTAAAAGATTCTTTACCCTGAACTTCCAGGAGCCAGTATTGTGGTGTGGTATGGAGGCAAGATTTTGAAGATTAGACGATGCAAGTTCAGTGGTCTGCAGGGTTCAGGTGAGCTGAGTGGGGTGTGTCGAGGAGAGGGTATGTGCCTGGTCAGAGAGCAGAGTGCTTTGCTCCAGTCGAAGGTTGCCTAGTGGGATGAAGGGCCTGATGTTTTCAAAGCTTCTCATTTCTTTAAAGAGGTCCAAGAAGAATTCTGGTTTTTAATATGAACTCTCCTGATATTTAAATGTTGGCAAGTAATTAAAGAAGATAACTAATAGAGGCCAAAGAGAGATTGTTTATGGACTAATATGGTCTATGGAACACTAGTCTTGAAATCTCTGATGGAGAGGAAAGATAACTGGATTCCTGAGAACTAGATTCCAATGCTGGTTTTCCTCCCAACTTGTTGGGTGATTTTAGGTGAGTCACTTCCTTTGATTAGACTTTAGATTTCTCATCCTCAAATGAGGGCACAGAACCAGGAAATCTTTGAGAGCCCTCCCCACCTTCAGGCCTCATGATTTTATGAGAACAAAACAACAGAGATCTATAATTTCAGAGCCCTTTGAAATGAGAAAAATAGGAAAAAGTAGTCTTTGGTAATCTCAAGCATTGCCAAGGATATGGAGCAACTGGAACTCTGGTAGATCACTGATGGGGCTGTGAATTGGACAATATTTTGGAGAAGAGTCAGGCAGTATTCGGCATAGTCAAAGACACACACATGCTTAGACACAGCAGTTCCATTTGCAGTTATATTCCCCAGATGTGATTCCCAATCAATATGCTGAGAGGCACTAATTCCTTTGCGGATTGGGGAAGTTGAATGAGATTATGGCAGCGATCTGAGCAATCTGTAGTCTCTGGCCAAGAGCAGCTTCATTCTGTGTTCCAAATCCTACTTATGAATCCCTGTATCATTACCTAAAGGGATATTCCACACATGGGGTCTCATCAGGGCACAGACTCTAGAAATACTTGGCTCCAGTCTTTGGGCACCCCCACCCCCAACCAACAAACAACAGTCTAAGTTCTCCGTGGCTGAAAGTGTTAATCTAGCCATGTGAAGAATTTGTTTCCCCCCAAAGTTGGCCTTCTAAAATTTAGCTCTCAATCAGAACTGCCTCTATCTGAATGGACCAGCATGTAGAAATGGGGAAGAGTTTGAGATAAAGGAAGAAAGAGAATATGAAAAAGAGGTGAGAGGAAGGAAGGAAGCATGAAAGGAAAGAAGAATAAATGGAGGGAGGAGGGAAGGAAGTTACTTTTCTAAATACATGGTCCATTCAATTTTATAATAAACTGTTCAATTTCTGTTAAGAACCACAAGGGTGGATGAACATGATATATGTGCATGTGTGTTTGTGTGTGTGTGTGAGAGACAAATACTGGAGCCTCAATATCACCACTGTAGTTTTTCTCATTAAAGAAGCCTGTTAACCACCCCACACCCCACCACTAGGCTCCCCTCCTCACCTTTTCTCCTTTCCATAACTTGGTGTGGGGCTGAGATTTGACTAGAATTGCACAACTGGACCTCTCCTTTGAAAACGGATCCTGTTTTCTTGGGTCTCTGAATTTATACCAAGTACTGCAAAGAGACTGGAGACTCCTCAAGCTAGGGTAGAACACATTACCCAAACTGGTTTTGCTATAGGACTCCTCCCAAGGCAGCACAGTAGGCATCACACTGCTTTCAGGAGGAGAGACAGAAAGAGAGAGAGAAAGAGAGAGAGAAAGAAAGAGAGAGGGGGTGGGGAGAGAGAGATGGAGAGGTGGGAGAAAAGGGAGAGGAGAGAGAAAGAGAGATGCAGGGAGAAGAGGAAAGGTTGTGGGAGGGAGGACAAGAAGGGAAGAGGAGAAACAGTACTTTTCACTACCTGGGAAACAGCTGAGGGTAAAGTGGGACGTTTCTCTTACAACCAGCTGAAATTTGTGCTATAAAAAGTGATGCTACTTATTTTGGTGTTTTCAGAATGAAGGAAAACATCCCATGGCTCTTTACAGTTGCTGCTTATTTTTCTTTCTTTTCCTCCCTTGTTTGTTTGTTTTAATGCATTTGCATGTTTGCAGAGTCCTATTTGTTTTGGTAAATGCCTCTTTAGCTCCCCATGAACAGCTGCTGTCCTTTCCCCACCGGGGCACTCAGGAGGAGGTGCTGCTGCCCTGCAGCCTCAGCCCTCAAGACTCAGCCTGTCATAGCCTGATCCAAGCTCAGGGACAAGTCAGCCAAAGACCTCAGAGCTGCAGCTCCATCGCCTTACTCAGAGTTCCTCTGAATAAATGAGCACATGGGTCCACTTGTGAAAACTCCTCTTCTCTGATACTCGTGCCTTGCTGTGGTGGGTAGAGAATGGCTTTCAGGGACAGACAAAGCAGGATTTTGCCTCTTACTGCCTGGATGGTCATGACTCACTTGCTCTGTTTCTCTGAGCCATACCTCACAGAAGAGGTGCAATAACAAAATAAGATAATGTTCCCATCTATTAGGGGCTCAACAAGTGTTTGTCTCTTCCTGTCCTCTCTCATCTTTCCTAGTTGTTGGGAATCACACACTGTTAGAACTGGAAAGAACTGCAGAGAATCCATGCAATCCACCATCATCATTTTAAAGATGGGGAAACTGAGGCCCAGAGAAGGGGAATGACTAATCCAAGGTCACATAATTAGTCAGATATAGGGCAGCACTTTGCCCTCATTCAATGTTCCTCCTACAACCAAAGAACTAACAAATACATATCGATCGATATGTTTCAGTCGTTAAATATTTCCTACTGTTTACTTAGGGCACAGACACCATTCGTCGAGAATTCAAACAAGTCAGTCCTGGCCTCGGTCAACTTATGGATGGTCAGGAAGGCTGGTTAAAAATGGGAAAGTGTTGTGGAAAAGGTCTAATGGATTTCCATTGACATGGTTTCCCCAGGCTCTGAGAATTAGCTTATTTTTATAGGGTCTGGAAAACAAGGGATAAAAACATCCTCTTGGAGTGAAATAAGACAATGAGTTATATTTAAGAAGCTCTTGCTTCTGAAAGATTGCGACAGACTTTGCACAACAGAAGCTAGAGACAGTGGGTGCTAAACAATGTGGATTTTGCAACCACCTTTTGTGTCCTCTGTGGTAACAGGGGCGTGGGAAAGGCTGCTTGTCCCCCTCTTCTCTTTTCTTTTCTTACCCCCCAAGTATACGGGGTAAGGCTGAACCAACTTTCAGAGAGCCTCGCTCTTGCGGAGCCTACAAAAATCACAACTCTCTCTTCTTCTGGATCTCATGAAACAAATCTGAGAGACGCTGTGCACTCTGCACAAGTTGTCCCCTTTCTGGGCCCTGTGATTCTACATAGCAACACAAAAGTTTGGACATGTCAGATGCATGAGATAATCTCTGAAGCTTTTTCCAGCTCCAACTTTAAGAACTTTACACAAAATTCTGTGCACAGAAGCAGCACCATCATCATCAAAAGGTGGTTATAAATATTCTTTTTCAATACGTTATGTTTACATAGTGCCTAACAGTTTGAAGGAACACTTTTATCTATAGTGCAACATTTAACCCTCACAACCACCCTGTGGAATAGATTTCATCTGCTTATTCCAAAATAGAAAACTATGACTCAGAAAACTGAAGTGTCTTGCCCAAGAACACACATTCAAGAAGTGGCAATGTGGAGGTTCAAACCCAAGTAAGAGTATTCCCAAAACTCGTATTCTTTTCAGGAAAGTCCACTCCCTTGTAGCTCCAAACTAGGTGCATTAACAGATGCCAGTTCAAAAGCACTGAGGGAGTGATGTCATGCAGTTGAAAGACAGGCTCTTAGACCACTCGTGACGTCATAGGAGCTAGGCTTGTGGAAGACAGAGATTTCACCTATCCCTGAAACACACGGTGAACTAGGATGATGCGAATACCAGTCTCACTCTATCCCCCTTGGTTAGGAAGGTTATGTCTCCTGCCTGTGCCACCTAGGAAGCAGAATATCCCAGTATTTCAGAGATAAAAGAGAGCTAATCCTCTTTTCGTTCAGATGAAGACCTTGAGGCTCAGAGAAGGAAACTGATGTTTCCAGGGTCACCCTGCAAGCTATTGTCAATTCTGCCACTGCAAGCCAGGTGAAGGAGGTTCTTTCTTCACCACACAACCCTGCTTCCCTCAATTGTCCTAGGAATTCAGAGACTCATGGGCCTCTCAAGCCCAAAGGCAGAGCCGGCCAGAGGCCAGAGGATGGATGGAGAAGGGAGAAATGCACAGACTTTTTACAGCCACACAAATGGCTACCCAGCTTCAAAATCACACTGTCTCCACTCGGCTACAAGTGGCCCAGGGCGAGTGTGCCGCGGGTCCCTTACCTCTGCTCGGCAGGGCTGTAGGTCTCCCCTCTCTGGCAGCTGCTCAGGGTGACGGGGTCAAAGTTGTCGAAGGAGCGGAGGGCCACCCCCGAGATGGCGACCAGGGGCGAACTGAAGCTCACACGTACCGCCTGGCTGTGGTAGAAGGGCTGGCTGAGGTCATGGACCACAGGGATAATCAGGGGATTGTTCCTGCAGCTCAGGACATGGAGGCCTGTCAGGGGAGACAGAGGGGCCGAGGGGCCAGGCTCATTACTCAAGGCCAGTCACGCCCTCCCCAACGGGCCCTTCCCGAAGCCCCCAGACCCTTTCATGTCACTGCACAAAAGCACCATTGGGCGGCCGGTGAGGATTTTGAGTCTGATTGAAAGTTTCTTTGTCTGCCTTTTTTTCCTTGGTTCCAAATCTTTCCAATCCCCCTGCCTCCCTGCCCCCTAAGCTTCCCCTTCACCTACTGCCCAAAGTCCCTCTCCCTCCCCCAAATGGCCACCCCTCAGCCAAGCATCCCAGGCCCTCACCTCCCTCCCACATTGCTGTAGGGCTTGTTGGTCTGAGTTGCTGGGTTTCAGGCTGCCTGCCTGGTCAGTTGGAAAAGTGATGGAAATAATTCATAGCAACAGGCGCTTCCCAGGGTAAAAAGCCCACTCTCATAAGTAATCTGTGAACTTGGGAGCAGCCCTGAGAGGAAAGGACCTCTTGCTTAGTCTGCAGAAGAGGTTGAGAATCGTGGGCAGGGGTGGTTTTCCAGAGGAACACAGCCCAGGCATGGCTAAAACTCTAAGGAGAATCCAAGCTTGCCTCACCCAAGAGTCCTCAGTTTTGTTTTGTATTTTTTTAATGCAGGCAGCAGGTTCCCATTCTCCAAGAAGGAAGGGAGAGGGCCAGGGAGAAAAGATACACAAGTGACAGAAGGAAAGGAAGGCTGTGGCCAGATATAGTCGGCAAAACGGAAGCTGGCTTTGGTGTTGGGCGGACCTGAGTTTAAATGATGGTGTAGCCCCTTCCTAATAATGGGACTCCAGAAAGCCTCTAAAACTCAGTTTTCACATCCAAAAAATGGTACAATCCTAACCATGTCCTGGCAGGCTTGCTATGTAAGGAGAAGTCTCCCGTGTGGAAGCCTGAAGCAGGTGCCCTTCTCAGTTCCAGAGGTGAAGCTGCCTCTGAGAATCCTGGGATGCCATGGACTGAGGAAGATGGGGATGGTGGGGGTGGAGGGGAAAATCAGAAAGGCCTCAGGCATCAGTAGCAGGATCCAAAGAGCTTCTGTGGAACCAGACTTTTCCCCACTCTGCTGAAAAACCTCTCCTCAGAGCCCTGGGCTATGCAACAACAACTACGAAAATATTTGTTTCTCACTTGGGGAAATTTCCCAGGAATCCTGCTAAGTCCAGAGGGGTTTTCTTTCTCTTCCTTATTCATAGGTTCCCCTTGCCTTTAAAAGTAACTAAATAAATAAGCATAAAAACAAAACAAGAAAACCTTCCCTGATCCCTTGGCTTTTATCTGACCCTGAAATGACCCCTTCCTGCTTGCTTCGTACAGGTCTTTGAAAGGCATTCTCTGCAGAATGGTCTGGGCACAGCTTTGAAGTCCAGGCTTCAGTACTGGCCAAGAATTCCAAATGCTTGGAGTAGCCAGGCTGCCCAAAGCTTTCCGGGGTAGACTGGAAGTGTGAAGGTGTCATAGGAAATTTGTAGCGACAATAGGAATTTCTTAGGTTCTGATCTTCTGCTAGGCATGGTTACAGTAGTGTCAAATCATAGCGCACTCTGACTCTAAGGTGGATATCATTGTCTTTGCTGTGTATACGAAGCAAGTGAGCCTCTAAGTAACATGCTGTGAGGGCAGGAAGATTGCTCACCTTCTCAAGGTGAGTGAGTGGTGGGGACAGGATCCAAACCTCAGCTGTCAGCTCTGGATTCAGGCTCTCTTCTCTGAACCTCGGTACATGTGGGTATGCAAAGGGGTGGTACAAGTGGCAAGTCCAGCCCTTGTCCTCCCCCTTGGCCCTGCACTTAGGCAGGCCCTCCCCTTAGGCAGGCCCTCCCATGGTAGAACCTGACTCCTCAACTGCCTCCCTACTCCTACAATATTCCTATTCCTATTCCCACTGGAAACTTCTCCAGAGGTTGTATTGGTGATACAGTCCCCACTTGGGGTGGAGGGTCATGAACACTCCCGCTTATAGGGTAAAAGGCAATAGGCTACGACACTGAAAATCTAACTAGTAATTCCTGACCTGCCATGTGACTTGGGGTCTCTCAGTGCCTCTCTTTGGGTCTCAGGTGGTGACATGTACAATGGGGAAATGGCTCTTACTCAGTCTCCCTCCTTCTTGGGGTCTTTGGGGAATAATATGGGATGTCTGAGGTTAAAGGGGGCTGGCAGAAGGGAGTGCTTGGCCATTGACTCCTTATCCCTGTATCTGCCAGATCTAGATTTCTCTGGATACATCACCACATCTTGATTTGAGGGCAACCAGAATGCCAAATAGAAAATAAGCAAGAAAGGGGAGACAGGAAGGAAGAGCTCATTCTAAGCTGATCCTCACAACTTGTCATGGTGCAGAGGTGGAAGCAGGTACCGAGAGCAAGCCAAGCCCAGGAGAGCATGCTTACCTAGATCGTGGCTCTGATCTTTGGTATCAAGCAGCTGCACACTGATGGTCTCCTGTTTTTGGTCCCCATAATATGTCCCATCTGTCACCAGGTGGACGATGACAGCTGCGGCAACCATTGGCTGAGAAAAGTACGCCTGAAATTGCAAAGACATAGGAGGGTCACATGTGTACTCAGTCCTGTGGTGGGGAGGCAGCCACATTGGGGTGCATTTGAGGAGAAACTTCCTTTTTAAGAACTGGGCTACTACTCATCAGGGGTCCAAGGTGGGAAGGGGGACAATGAAACCTAACAGTGAAGCGCACAGGCTCTGAGATCAGAAACCCAATTTCAATATTTGCTGTGCTCCTACTTAGCTGTGTGACAGTGAGTGAACGGCTGGGCCACTCTGGGTCTAAGTTCCATCATTTCTAAATGGTGGATTAAAAAATACCCAACAGGTACATCATAGGCTTGTTGTGAGGTTCTACTAACATAATGAGATAATGAGAGTAAAGTGTGTAGCAAAGGTCCCGGTCCACACCAAAACCCACAAAACAACGGTAAATACTATTATCTTTCACTTCTCCATGTCAACCTCTGCACTCGGCTTTGAGGAGAGAAAGCTAAAGAAGATATGGCCCTTGCATTTTTGGGAATTCAAAGTAGGTCAGTGACACACAAGCCAAAATGCAATAATATCCACAATCCTTAGCCAGAAAGAAAGACCAGACAGCTCTGTAATACCATGTGATGAGTGCCTTCCTACAAGTGACCAAACATGTGCAGGACAAGAAGAGAGATAATGGTCACTTCTTTCTCTGGTGATCAGTAAAAGGTTCAAGGAGGAAAAGATAATTTTAAAAGATCTTGAACAATGAATAGGAGGTTCCAGGCGGACAAGATGTATCCCAAACTCTTTGCTAAAAGAAGAGCTCAGTGGGGGCATTCCATGAGCAATTAGGATTCCATTTCAGGAAGCATCACACTGCTAAGTGTTTTGTTCCCTGTTCTTACAATTAACACCCTCAGCAGGTAGACAACCTATCTTCAGAAAGGGTCATGGGAGTCAGTGTTTTCTGTGGCTCGCTGCTGGAGATTCCAAAGCTCTCAGAGCTTCAGCTTACCCGGAGCCAAAAAGTGGTTTGAGCCAGCTGGGAATATGGGTAGCTGATGGTGCAAGGGTACCAGGCGTGCTGGGAAATGCCTTCACTGAGATCTATCACCTTGGTTCGACACACCTGGAAAAATAAAAAAAAAAAAAAATCATGTTTTAGAGAGTGTCAGAAGTTCAACTAAATTCAATTTTACAAACCTTTACTGTTCACCTATTTTGCTCTTGGCACCACAGGTGAAAACAAGGATGAAAAGACCAGAATCTGGTCCAGGAACTCACATTCTAATGCAGAAGAGGTAATCCTCAACACTTTTAAGGATATAATAGATAACGTATTTTGATGGTAGAGATGACAGAGATATTCTCACAGAGACAAATCCTGGAGGAGATGATATTTGAGTTGGGCCTGGAAGAGTAGGGCAGTGATAAGAGGAAGGGCATTGCAGGCGGAGGGAACAGAAGCAAGGCTCAGAGGAAAGCAGAAACCCAGAATGCTTAGGTTGTGATAAAATGCCTGTTACTACTGAGGCTGAGGGACAGTGGCAGAAAAGGTGGGTTGAATAATTAGATCTCATAGAATCTTGAATGTCAAGCAGATGATTTTAGAAGAAATCTGTAAATTGCGCTCCAAGTGATATTACAACAGAGAAAAGACTGTGAAAACATTAGCATTTGCTTCTCCATCAACAAAGAAAATCAGTTCCATCACTTTATACACACACACACACCCCTACACACACACACACACACACACACACACACACACACACACACACATAAATTCATTCTCAATGATAGATAATACCAAACAGTATTAAAAGAAATAGGAAACATTTATAGACAAGCAGGATTCTTCAAACTTAGGAGTTTCTTGCATATTCAAATGTCACTTTCTTTACTGATTCATTCATTCATTCGAATGATATTTATTGAGTAACTATTGCTTGTCAAACACTCTGGGACAAAATGATAAAAAAAGACAGATGCTGAAGAGCTTAGAGCAGGCAATGTGTGCAGATATTAGTCAAGTAATTACAAATACATATATAAATATAAACAGAAAACAGTGTAATGAGGGAAAGAGGATAGGAACAGCTGAGCTGTCCTTGACATTGGTGAGGCCTTTGGTAGAAGGTCATCCCAAACTGACACTTCTCCTCTGGTCTCTAATGTGGCTCGTCTCTCAAAATTCCCTGTGAATGTAGTCCTGTCATTTCATGTCTTCTCAGTGCATTCTACTCATCTGAAAAGTACGTCTGACCTGGAGAGCCCTGAGGATCTCATATGCTATTGAAAAAAAGTGATATATCCTCAACAAGATCAAACAAACATAAACACCTAAAACAAGCAAAATCAAAAGTCAAATGGAAAAGTATACACAAGGATTAAGAATCTCCATTTCTACAATAAATATAGTAGGAAAAGATTGGAAATAGTTTATATGTTCTGTTGGTGGAGAAATGTATAAAATATGAAATATTCACATGACAGAATTCTATTATGACAAAGGAACAGTAAGAGAAATAAACTAGATTCATATACAAGGATGATATAAAAATATTTTAATGCTTGGCTCAGTGTGGTCTCTAGTCAAATGAAAAGGAAGCCCTAATGGTAAGCTCATAGCCATCAACATGGAGAGATTGCAAAAAGTAACATTGAGCGGAAAAAAAGAAACAAGGTGCAAATGGATAAGTACATCATGACGTCATTTATAAAAATAACACAAAGCAAAACTATATATTGCCCAGCGATTCATGTGAATTAAAAATAGAGTAGAGAAGTATACATCAAATTCAGGGTGGTAGTTGTCTCTATGTATCAAGGAAGGGAATGACATTGGGAGTCAGGAAAAAAAGGGACCTCGATCTTATTTGTGGTGTGTTATTTTTCTTACAGAAAGAGACATGAAGCAAATATGAAAAAATTTGCAGTTGTCAACTTCAGGTGGTCCATAAACCTGTTATACGTAGGTGGTTTTGGTTTACATCATCCTATGTAATTTTATAAATTAAAAAAAAAATCCAAACTGTTAGCTTAGAAAGCCATTGAAAATAGATATAAAACCATCAACATCAGTTTTCCTAACAATGTGTTCAGTACAGTGGGCTCCAATGACCTGGACCAGGTCTGAATTTTCTACGATAGCCCATCCTTCTTACTCTTGGCACCATCTTGCTGAGAATCCCATCTATATTCTATGCTATGTGCCATCCTGGGAATCCCATCTATAAATCTGTGCAAACTCAAATGTCTCTCTTTCCATTACTTCTTGCAATGGTTCTGGCTTCAAGGAGGTCTTGGAAAATGCCAAGTCTCAATTATCTTTGTAATAAGTAGACACTAATCGAAGCACATGGTTGCATTATAATCTGCAGTTGCAAGCATTAGTACTTTTATTTTTAAATAAACCTTTCGTTGAAGTAATTTCATATTTATAGTAAAGTTGCAAGTATAATACAGATAATACAGATAACCAAAATGTGGTGTGCAATTGTGAACAAGTTGTCTTGTCTTTTGGCCCTTAGTTTACCTTGCATATCTGAATGCTGGGTTATACAACAGGTTTTCATGTGTCTTCCATGGATTCCTTGGATTCCATGAAGAAGTTGGCCAGGGGATCATGATGTAGAGAAGATCTACTTAGTTTCCACTCTACTATTTCAAACAGAGCATCTCCACTCACCTGTGTTATATATCAAGCTGCCTTATAATATTTCATTTAAGAAAAGAGTTTCATTGCTTTAAATACATCAAAAAGTATTGAAATGTGTTAGCTGCCAAAGTTCCCCTCACCCTGGCCCTAGAAATTGATGGGTTCTGAGAGCACAATATTAATTCTCTGAATATCACTGGTAACTTCTTGAGAAGAAACATGCTATGAATCAACTATCCCATTGCCTAGGAATTAGGTGATGGCTTCAGTTATTCAAATCTCTAGAAGCCTCACACTGAGGAGGCTAAGGGTAGAACACAGCCACTTAAATGGGCTGGAAGATGTTTTAAATCTATTTATTTTCTCAAAACAACTGGGATCGGGTTTAGGCAGATCTGCCAGTGGATTGTGTTACACTTTACAACAGTGCAAGACTTTGCATAAACTATCTATGGAATTTGAAATCCAGGCCAGCAATTCGACATGTATCATTTCGGAATTCTTTCCCCTTGTGTTCTTAGCTGTCTGTCTCCCAGCAGAGCTTGGTGAAGCACATCTCTGAAGGCTGGATTGGGGGTGGGTCTTATCTCCGCATCTGAAACATTCATGGCTACAGGAGTCTTTGATATGAACAAAGCCCTCTTATTGCTTAAATACTATTTCCTCTTGCCAGTTCTATTAGCACTAGACAGGGTTTTAGAGGAATATACTGGCGTTATTTTATTCTTCTGCTTTCCTATTTTGTTTTGTGTTTGTTTCAAGTTGGCTGCAATCCTGACCAAGGACAGTCAAAGCAGATCAGAGAAGAATGAACAAATCCAGCTGAAATGTTGCCCAAAGCCCTAGTTGATCTACAAAATCATCTATGTTCCTGGGGAAGTGGAGGGAGGCTGGAGAGGAAGGGAGAGGCAAACCCTCACAAGCCTCCTGCTTTCATAGACATTGAGTGAATCTGCTCATTCAGCAGTCATTTACTGAGGGCATATGGCATGCCAGGCTTCAGATAACTGCCAACAAAAGAGCCTTGCCATGACACAGAGTTGGTCACTAAGGACACAGGTGTGATCTCCAAGGTGACTGATTTTATGGGGATGCTCTGTTTTCATCCACTCGTGTTTTTTTGTTTTTTTGTTTTTCACTTTCAAAAAAGGCAAATCCGACTCCATAAAGCATTGCTGAATAATGTTGACTTTACTGAATGTTTTGGGAGGAGACATGCAGGAGAGTTACACCACACATTCTAGGGGCCTCTTTAGCTCTCCTTACCATCACCCCTAAGCTCCTCTTCACTTATCATCTCCCTTCCTCCAGTTTCTTCAGTGACACTGGCTCTAGTGACATTCCCAATCTTTCTCAACCTTTTCCCCCTTCCCAATCTGCACATTTCTTATACCCCATGCAGAGCCATACTCCATCCTTCCAGTGATGCTGAGGTTATTCCCAGCCTTCCAGCCCTAGAGATGTCAGGAAGTAACACAGTAACCTTTTTTCCCCTCTCTGCCATGCTGGTGTGAACAAGACCTGCTCCCTCCTTTCACATTGTTTCCTGTCTCGTGGAACACATCAAGAGTGCTCTAGAAACACTGGCAACCTCTAGGCTTTCAGTTTTAGGCAAATGGAAAAGGAGATAAGGAGAGATTCTATGGAGCTGAAACCTGTTTTTCTGTCCTGCCCAGTCCCATGTTTATTGCAGTATTATTCATGATAGCCAAGATGTGGTAACAACCTACATATCCATCAACAGAAGAATGGATAAAGAATACGTGATATATACATACAATGGAATATTACTTGACCTTAAAAAAGGAAAGTCTGCAATCTGCAATAAGAGGAATGAATTTTGAGGACATTATGCTAAGTTAGATAAGCCAGACATGGAAAACAAATACTGCATTAACTCACTTAATATGAAGTGTCTAAAATAATCACATTCATAGAACCAAAGATGAAATGAATGGTGGTTGCTAGGGGATGGGGAAGGAAAAAGTGATCAGTGACTAATCAATAGGCATAAGGTTTCAGTTAAGCAAGATGAATAATTTCTGGGACTCTGCTGTAAAACATTGTTCCTATAGTGAACAATACTGTACCGTACACTTAAAAATTTGTTAAGAGGGTAGATCTCATGGTGTGCTCTTCCCATAATAAAAAATAAATAATTATTACTTTGAATGACTAAAATGTTGACATTCAATGTTGATCCACTGGCCTGAAAGTATTTGACTCTTTGAACCCCTGGTACAGGTTTAATGGTGTCGACACTGGCAGAAAATCTGCTTGCTTCTTTTCTCATCCTGGGCAATCTAGCAGGTCCCTCCAAGCAGCTTCCCCAGCCCTTATTCTGAGAAAATAGTTGGTCCCTGGGGTGGCTTCAGGTCACAGCTTTGTTGTCCTGGGACAACAATAAATAATTATATTTATTAATGTATAAATACATTAAATATTTTTACATAAAATATTTTATTACATAAAATAAGTGAAGGGAAAAATAAACTGATATAGCAGTGCTAGGCAAAGAGCAGATGTGGCTGGGCTGACAAGCACCCTCACTTAGGGCCTCTCAGGTTGGAGGAGGGATGACATAGCCTCTTGATTACTTCATGGACATACAGCTCATTTCCATTATAGAAAGCCTATGTACCATTGGACAGTCCTCTCCAACAGTCAGAGAGAGAGAGAGACTCCTGGCTCCACTTTCTCCTACTGTTTCTTCTAAGTAGCAATGCCTATAAGTTTTCTTATTTTAAAGTTAGATGGGACTAGAATAGGTTATCTGCTGAGACCATTCCCCTTTGCAGTGGTCAAGGGAGGGGAGATACCTTGCACAGTAATAGATAGCCAATATGGAGCAACATATTTATGAAAAAGCAAAATTTTCTGTCTCCCAGAAATAGTGCACTTTTCTCACTTATGTTCTGTACCTTATTGATCCGATTTTTGCCATGTAGAAACATCTCCAGTGACATTTATACCTCTTCCCCCAAGAAATCATGGCAGAAACGACAGACAGCAATTCTAGTGCCCAACACCATTCTCTTCTCCAAGATACCCAGCCCTGTGTCTTTTATGGAAGCTGGGCAGATGACTGCTTCTCACCCTCATCCTAGCACCTGGAAGAACTAAAAGGCAAGTGACCCCTTTTCCACTTGGCCTTGAGGGAGGGCCACTCATTTTAGCAGAATCCCTTAGACTCTCCATTATCTGCAGAGATAATCTGTGTTTCCTTCAAATACCATCCATGGACAGTAGAAGACCTGGCTTAATTCCAGCTCTGTCACCAATTAACTGGACATTTCTCTCACTCTCCAATTCCCCCTCTGCAATTGTACTGAATGGTTGCACTCAATGACCTTTAAGGGCCCCAGGAGCTTAAGGACACCCACAGTCATAACATCCACCAAGGGTTTCATAGTCACAATATCGTTTAACCCTGATAGTCTGGGAGATTAGAGCCACTGCATTTTCTCTGGTGAGAAAACGAGGCTCAGAGGCTTTGAAAAACCCTTTCAAGGTCCTATATTCCAGTTGTATATCACAACTGGGAGTTGACTGATCTCTAGAATTCCATGTTCTGTATACTTAATTACAAAGCAACACAATTGCTACTTGGACTCAACTGAAACCTCCGCTTCCTCTGGTGGAGAAAGGGCACCAAAGACCAGTCTTTTTGCTTCTGGTCCCACCACATTCATTCATAAAAGTGCTCCCCATAATTAACTTTCCAAAGGGGAAAAACTAACCATACCACCCTGCTACTTATCCACCCACCATGCTGCCCACGATCCACAGGATGGAACCTTCCCTTGACACAGCTTACAAAGGCTTTCAGGAGCTGGTTTCAGCAGCTTCCACCAATTTCACTGCTCTCTGTGCTCCCTTCCCTGGCATCTATACAGTGATGTCTCCTTCAAGCTGGACAACTCTTTCTCCCACATGTTGCAGACTCCCCCTCCATGATGCTGGAGCCCAGAACCCCCACCCCGACCACTGCTGCACTGCCCATTTTGTGAAATACTACACGCATTTCAAAGCCACTCTCAAATATCATCCCTCCTCTGAAAGCCTTTACTCACTCCCCAGGCAGAATTAATTGCTCTTTTTTATGTGTCCATATAGTTCCTTATTTATACCTCAGTTACAGCACCTGTCAAGTTAGATTATAGTTGTTTAGAGTCCAGTCTCATCTCTTTAAACTCTGAAGACTTCCAAGGTGAGAAGCATGTTTTATTTATCCTCAAATAAATCCCAGCAGATTTCCCAGCACACAGGAAATAATAGGGACCCAGCAGGCAACAGCAGCAGTAGCAGCAGCAGCAACATGTATCAGGTGCCTATTCTATGCTGGGCACTGTTTTAAGGACTCCATGTGTACTAAATCATGCAGTGCTCACAATGACTCTGTGAGGTGGGTGTTAGAATGATTCGCATTTTACAGATAACAAAATTGAGGCCCAGTAATTTGCCTAGGGTCACACAACTAATTAGCGGTAGAACCAAAATTGAAATCCACGCACAAATTTAGCCCACATTCTTAACCACGGATGTTAACTTCAAGAGAGCCTGCCTACATACCTCTCAGGGCTGTGACAGGATTTTTAAACAAGAGAATGGATGTATTTGTGCTAGCAGAGTCTTAATCTCAGCCACATGGAAGATGGAATTGGGACTTCTTGTCTTCCCCTGGGGCTCCTGAAATAGAAGCTGCTTCAACAGACCAAAACAGGCCTTTTCAGGTCTGCCCTTTCTACCAGGTCCCTTGCCTGGTAGAAAGAACCTGCAACTGCCAGGCAAGGGACCTGCCTCCTAGAACTGACTCAGTTGCTCACTTTTTCTGACCTTCTCTCTTCCTATCTATGGAAAGACAAAGTAAGATGAATTCATCTCTAGAGGGCTTTTCAGTCCTGACATTCTGCTGGCTTTTGATTTCCAGCTTCTCTGGTGAATGCTGCAGAAAAGAATGTTGACTCTAAGTGTAAAACAAGCAAAGAAACAAACAAACAACAGCAACAACAACAAAACCACACCGTGCAGCAGGTGAACATCCTGTTGACTTCTGAGACTTACAGGTCCCTTTTTCTGAAGCTGAAGGCTAACTTCCAAGACACCTTTTTAAGACAAAGACAATCAGAACAGTAACATAAAAGTTTACTGCAGCCTTTCCAGCAATGCGTTCTCTCTCTCTCTCTTTTCGTGTCTGCAATTGCATGTTGCAAAATAGCTGGGGAAATCCTTCGTCCAGAGCTTTGGGATCATTGGATGTCTGAGCTGGGGGGGTCCTCGGAAATTCTTACTCCAATTCTCACATTTGATGGATGGAGAAACATAGCCCGGTGAAGGGAGAAGAGACTGACTTGAACATATACAGTAAGCTCTTCTGTGATGGGCCAGGATGTCTGGTGGTGACTAGGGATTCCAGGTCTGCAGACACAGAGGACTCTGTGGCTCCAGGACCCGGGGACTCTTGTCCACTCAGTGCACTGCCAGCCGCTACATCCAGCACCCGCCTTCAAATCCCCCTCCTTTGCAGAAGGCTGCTTTCAATTAGAGGAGTTAACGATGTCTTGCTTTCAAAGGGTTTTTTTAAATCCAGTTTATCTTCCACCCACACACGATGTACACAAAGGCAGGGAGACGGAGGGAGAAGAGGGGGAGCGGGGGCTCTGGTATTTTCCCACACAGGGGACATGCCATGAGGTTTCCATTGAATTTCGATTTTACAGATTTACATGCCCTTTTGTCAATCATGGGAGGGAGGAAGTGCTCATCAAGCCTCTAGCCCAACCTCTCCAATTTCCTTTTTCCACCCAAAGGGACCTGCGAATGAGCCTTATAGAAGAAAATAGGAAAAGGAATGGGGAGGAGGAGTGCGGGGATGGATACTGACAATAACAATATGCATAAATGCACAAGTGTGCAACACACACAGACACACACACACACACGGCCAGGCAGTGTTTCTCAATATTTCTCCTTAGGCCACATTTTAACCTCAGGCTTGCAGTTCCAATGCCAGGTTATTTCTCAAGAATTGCAAGGGTGCAAGAAGGACAGAAGTTGATTTCCTGATATAAACCCCCAAGATCCTTAACGGTCCTGAGGACTACAGAAGGGAAAGCCTGCTGAGAGACAGCCTATAAGACTACAGCTGTAAAGGGCCTCAGGGAACCTGGACACAGAATGGCCCAGGTGAAATAAAACCTCCTCCATAAACTAGGCTTTGCTCTTTTATCAGATGGTGTTCCCCACTCAGGGCATCAGCTCTTTTTTTTTTTTTTTTTTTTTTTTTTTTTCTGAAACGAAGTCTTCCTCTTGTCCCCCAGGCTGGAATGCGATGGCATGATCTCAGCTCACTGCAACCTCTGCCTCCCAGGTTTAAGCGATTCTCCTGCCTCGGCCCCCCGAGTAGTTGGGATTACAGGTTCCTGCCACCATTCCCAGCTACTTTTGGTATTTTTAGTAAAGATGGGGTTTTTACCCTGTTGGCCAGACCTCAGGTATTCCACCCGCCTCAGCCTCCCAAAGTGCTGGGATTACAGGCGTGAGCCACCAGGCCTGGCCGGCACCAGCTCTTAAAGATGGTCTGCCCAAAATGGGTGCTGCCTGTGTATTATCTCATTTTACCTTCCTAATAATCTTGTGAAATAAGCATCTTTATCCCCAGTTGAGATAAAAGGGCTCTGAGATTTGGGTAGGCATTTATCAGCTTGTCAAGACTTAGCAGTCAAACTCATGCTCATCTGACTCAAAGTCTATTCTCTACTTACTCCATGGCTTGACCTCCCAATAACTCTTGGTCCACACCCTTGGTGTAATACACTTGCATTGTGGTTCCTTGTATGTCCATCTGAATCTCCACATATGAGCTTCAAAGACAGTGCCTATGCCTGATTTCTCTTTCCTTTTCATCAGTGTTCAGTGTAGGTTACTGGGCAGGGCTCACTGAATGTCCCCTATGTTAAACTAATATGGGTTTTTCAAGGCTTTATAGGCAGTTCACTGTTGATGCATTAGATCTAGAAATCCAAGTCTACAGGGCGTAGACCAATGTTTAGAGATTATAATAACCATGTAGTGCTGGAAAGGGACCAGGAGAACCAGGACTCATTCCCATGTGACATCAGTGCTATCATTCTCTCATCCATTGCACAGGACAGGCACTATTAATTACATAGTGCATCCCTGAAGTCAGGCCTCTAAATCCATCTCAACAAAACACCATGGGGAGTCATTGTCAATTGCTCAGAACTGGCCTAGAAGATGAACCCTATTTGCAATTCTTGAACTTGGCCAAGTCCAAGAAGAATGAGCTTTTACCTTTTCTATCTTCAGTATTAAGAGTAGAGGAAGGTCCAGCTTAGATACTAAGCAAATATTTGCTGAGTAGAAGAATGTATAACAACAATAACACTTTACATGTCTCATCTCAGTTAATGCATATAATGAATAAATGCAATCCAAATCTTCCAGCTTCAGGTTCAGGGCCTCTCCCACTACCTGCAGAGCACTATAGACCTCTCCTACCTGGGTTCTTCTCTTCATTCCTACTTCTGTCCCTGCTTCCCTCTTATGCCTCTAATTCCAAACTGACCCACTGAACACAGAAAACTTTAAGGGAAACCGAGGGTTAACAGATACACAACACAACACACAGGCGCGCGCACACACACACACATACACCTCCTTTTTACACACTTAATAGCAATGGCAGCAAAAAGAGAGGGGGGAGCCAGGCTTTCTTTTACCGACCATTAGAAACAATTATCACTTTCCCCAGGCCTCCAGAGCAGCTTTCCCCTTTGATGCCTGCCTTAAAGAGATAGAGGGGAAAGGGAGGGGTGGTTTGCCTTTCTTTCAATATGAGGATTTATTATTTGGCATGGACAGACAATCAAGGAAAGAAGAATTTCCTGTGTGCAGGGCCAGAGTGTGAAACAGAGAGATGGCTTCTTCTTCCCTCCCAGAGTTCTAGAAATAGCAGCAGATCTCAGGGCCTCCACCCAGGAGACACTTTCTGATAAGATAACTTGGCATTGGATGCCCTCCAGCCTTGGACTCAGCTCTGGGCTGATTAACACCTCGTTGCTCCAGGGATCTGTCCCTAACACATTAGGCATTTCACACTCCTTAGGGGTCTTATACCCTTCAGGCCGGCACCTCCCCACAAGTCTGAAATCCTGGGATTTAGGGTGCAAACCCCTGGCCAGGCCAAATGATCATGGAGGAAAAGCCAGGCTTTCAATGGAAAGGGAATATAGAAATCATATAAGGCATCATTGCCCTACAGCATACTAACATTTTTACAGGTAGGGAAACTAAGTTTCTTAGAAATGATATGGTTCGGAATCATAGAATCGATTCTTAGAGACTACTCATTAAATTGCTCAATTTCATACACACAGGTTCAGGATTTCTGGGGGACAGCAGAAAGATGTCTCAACCTTCTTCTAAGGGAAAAGCTTATGTTAGAGGCCTAAGGCAGCATTCATGAAAGTGGTAAAGCTAACATGTTTTCTTTGCCATCATTTACTGTCCAGCACCTATGTTCCAAACATAGAATCCCCACATTCCCAGGAAGCCAGTATTACTATCCTCCTCCTTGTTTGTCCTACAGATAAACAGCCTGGGCTCAGAGGTAATAAATAAGGCACCAAGGCCACACCTGTCAGGAATGGATGTTGAAGTCTGTGTTACTTCAAGTCTATCTCCTATTCCCAGTCCATTCTACAGATGAGAAAACAGAGACCCACACAGTGTACATGCTGATCTTAATGAGAATGGTGACAATAACGGTGAGGACGATAAATATCCAAATGCTTTCACTTCCATGGACACCATCCTTATGTCATTGTAATGGGGAGATTCATCGCCCACCCCACCCCCTTTTTTCAAATGGAGAAAGAAAATTCACAATCGCAGTGGAAGTACTGATTAAAATAATGACACTAGTCACTCATTTATATTGCATGAAATGTTAGTTCTCACACCTCTACCCCGTGGGGTTGGCATCAGCTCCCCGTTCTGCAGACAGTACAGCCAGGCATCGGGCCGAGTCCCTTCCTGGATGCCCGTTTTGAGGAGGAGATGGGCAGGGGGCTCGAGCTCCTCCAGCCAGTAAATCCTCTAACAAGGGAGAGTGATTAGTGTCGGATGTGGCGGTCGCCTTTTGTGCTGCTGACAACTGCTGCCATTAAAGGCCTGGCCGTGCTCATTTCACACGGGCCCTCCGCAGGCCTGCTCCCTGTCTCCCTAATTATGCCATTCACTAGTCGCCCAGGCCCGCCTATGAACTCCTGACCCAGCACTGAAAGACTTGGGATCTCATTACTAATCTCTTAAGCCACCTAGTCCTCCAAAATACATCCATTTAAGTTGGAGGCCAAGGCTTTGGGGTGGGAGGTGGGGAGAGGGAAAGTCTGGCACACAGACTTCTCATGCCACGGCCATTTTCCCTTTCGGGAGACTGTGGCCTGAGCCACAGGGCAGCTGGCATGACTGTCCGACTCAGCCCAGGGCAGGCCCTGCTGAGGGACGGCGACTGGGTCTTGAGACTAGGAGTCCCTTGGACAGAAAGGGGAGGACATCTGGGCCCACCTGTTTGTAATTTCAGGGGTGCGGGTGGGGGATGAGGCCTGTGTTTGTTTTAATTATTATTATTGTTGTTGAAAAGGGAGGAAAAAATGAGCAGAAACTGCTAACATCTGGAGGCTGCCGTCCAGTTTACGTAATCTCTTGCAGCAGAGGAGGAACACGGGATCCCCAGCCAGATGGTCCGTGGGTGACTTCACAGCACATGTGCTACCTCCAAGAGTAAGATGCTGATGGGGTTAAAAGAGTGGGATGCAAAACCTTCCTTATATTCTTACAGGGTGAGAGGCAGTGGTTTGGGTGCTCCCAGGGATCTATTTTCTTTAGAAAGAACCATTTTTTTTGTTCTTGTCCAGACTAGGCTCAAATGTTTCTATGTCTCTCTCATTCAGTCATTCACTCATTCAACAAATATTATTTAGCACTTGTTGATGTGTTAGGTTCTTCATTCCCATGGTCCACATGAAGAAAATGGACCCCAAAGGAACAAAAGCAATAAAGATAAAAATTCCTTTTCCTAAAAGCTCCCAAACCCATGGGGGTAGGAGGTGAAGAACGAAGCAAGCAAACACTCATAGAGAAATGTGGTAGGTTCTGCGTTCAAGTGCTGTGAAGGCTGAGGGAGGGGCTTGGAGAAGGGAGTTGCTGAGGCAATCTATGTCTGAAGGCCAGGTCTGAAATGCAAGATCTTAATATCAAATGGGCTCTAGAGAGCAGGAACTGGAGAAAAAAAGAAAAAAAAAAAAAGGCCAGTGAAGGAGAAAAACTCGGCCACAGCTAAGCCATAACAAACCCAGTTTTCCAAATGATGTCAAAAGCAGAGGCGTGAAGGATAAGTTTGAGATGCTGAATATTGCTGTGAACACAGTTCTGAGCATGTTATTTTAAAAAATACATTGCTAACTTTCTGTAGTTTAAACTTTATTTTTGCATTTGTACTGAAAGAAATTAATGAAGTGTCACAAATTCTAGATCAGAATATAAAACCAGTGTAGACTCTGGATCAGATCAAGAGAGCACTGTTAACTTCAGTCAGGATAAACACTCGACTGCAGACAGGAGCACAGAGCTACTGCCAGCAGTAGAAAAGTCCAAGGCATTTCCAGCTCCAGATAAGAATCCTGAAAAATCATGAATTTTATTTCAGAGCCCAGAGGCATTGTCAGTTCTAGAGCAGTATGTTGAGCACTGAAACACTTCCAAGTTCTGGGCCAGAATACGAAAACACCATAATCCTAGAACAGGGCTGGGTAATGCCTTCTGCTCTATAGCCCCAAACCTGAACCTGAGATTTAGACACTGAAGATGAAAAACACACATCTACTTAGCTTTAATCCAAATGCTTTCTCTGCTGGCTCTAAAGTGAAATTCAGACACACAGCCAACCCTGGAGTACAGCACTAAAACATGGAAATCTCCATCACTCAGCTCAGAGCTACTAAGACTAAAGGGGAATGTCTTAGGAAGTTTCTACACCTCTCCTCGTCCTTTGATTTTAAATCAAAGCCCCTGGGCATTCATGGGTTAATCGGAAAAGTGATGACCACATCCAAGTTCGGTGCCTGGTCACCGAAACCCTTGGTTACAAATAGTTGAACAGTGGTTAATGGCAGTCTTGACCACACTGGCCTATTCAAGAAAGGTCAGAGGAGTGATTTTTTTACTTAAAAACATCTGTCTTGAAAGAACAAGACTTTCTCAAGTTCATAAAACTAGAAGTTTCCAGGTTGTTGTTTTTGTTTCCTCCCCTTTTCCCCCTTTCTCCTGTTATTCAGCTTTCCAAATTAAGATCTGTGTGTTCCAGATTGTGTTGAAAATGAAGTACAAGTCACATTACCTGCAGGGAACCTCACTAGATGCCAAGATGATCATGCAGAGTGCACTGTCTCTGTCTGGGTCCTGCTTCTCACTGCAGACCTCAGGGTCCTCCCATCCCCTCTTATAGCCTAAATGAGTAAGGGCTGGGAATTGCTGCATGATTCGCTCTCTTCTTTTTGCTTTTGAAGAGGAGGCAGTACTCTTGTCTAGGTTGCCTCGAGCTTGATTTTTTCCTAGGAAGAGTCTCCAAAGGATGCAATGCAGTGATGTATGTGAGGAACAGGCGGACAGTAGTCACTTATGTTTTTAACAGTGTCCTGCAGACCTTCCAACTCAAACAAGAACTCTCGTTTTTAAAGACAAAAGTGACATTTCTCCCTGGCCTGCCCTTCCAGGTTTCAGAGGTAGAAACAGTGACTGTGATGCACAAACCAGGGAGCTTTGTCCACCACAGATGCAGTGGACACTATTGGCTTATGTGTCCACCATTCTATCAGCAGAGTTCTCTGAGGAACAAGGACCTTCCAGAGTGATGCTTTCCCCTAGTGGCAGCCTTGGCCAGGACAACAGACATCTGCACAAAAGCAGGGTGTTGAAGCAGCTGTTCTGAGATGCAGGGCCTGGGAATCCGGGATCCACAATGTGAACTTCTCAACAACCCCTGCACCTGCCACTTGCCTGAATCTTTCACTGAGGACCAGAAGACACATGCATTTTAAATCAAAGGAATGTGAGTTGGAATTTCAGCTTCTGCCATTCACTGACAACATGGCCTTGAACCCTTCATAAAGTCTAATATCTTCTACTGCTGAATGAAATGACGGTACCTATGTTGTAGGGTTGTGAGGATTCAAAGAGCTCTTGCACATGCAAATATTTAGATACATCCTACTCACTAAAGTACAAAATTGACATTTTCCTCCTTTATAACTTGCTGCTTCTTTCTTTCTGGCTATAGAGGGACATGGTTCTGGGTTCAAATTCTAGACTTCCCTGTTTTACCACTGGGCTACCTGTAGAACTTGGGTAAGTGACCTAACCTTTGTGAGTCTTGATTTACGCCTCTGTAAATCAGTGAAAATTACAGTAGTTACCTCATAAGGTGGTTGACAGGTTTAAATGTATAAAAAGCAGTATAGAGTTCCCTACATAATGTAATCACCCTGATAGCCAAGTCATTGCCATTATTCTACTCATCATTATGTAATTACTATTATATTATGGTTATTACTGGTATTTGTTGTTATTGTGTAGTCCTTCATTTTCCTCTGTCTCTTAATTCTACATTCCTTCTTTCCTTTTACCTCCACCTCTTCTTCCTCCCTTCTTTCTTCCTCTTACTCCTTCACACCCTCCTGTGCTGGGCCTTGTGTTGGGAGATCTCTCTGAAGGTGAACCATATTCTCAAGTCAGAAAGGAAGACCATTAGGTTTCCATCCATCTCTGTAGGAAGCCAATCACAGGAAAATTGCTTAGACCCCAATCTTTCCTGCAATAACAAGAGGCAAAGGGTAGAGCTTCCTTCCTGGGACTCAGCCTCCAGAAGCTGTTTCCTACTTTTTGCCCAAAGCTGTTAGCAGACAAAAAAAAAAAAAAAAAAAAATTATTTCTCAGTATTTATCATGAAACTCTATATGCCAGGCCCTGTTCTTGATGCTGAAACACACAGCAGTAAGCATACAAAAACAGTTACTAAAAAACCCTTCTCATTGTGCAGTGAACATTCCGGGGGTGATGATGGATTACAGAGGCACAGAGTAGCAGAAAGAACTTGAGGTCTGGGTTCAGGATGGGTTTTCAGGTCCTCTTCCTCCCCGAATTCACACAGCAGCACTTATCTTCTTTGTAATGTGAAGGGATGAACCAGGAGAGTTCAGAAGGCCCTGCCTGCTTTGATCACCTATGATATTAATAGGAGGCTGTAACCTGGAAACATAAGGGAATCACTTGTAGACACTGATTTATAAATTTAATCCAATTATAAAGGAGGTAACACCCAGCAGATATTGTTTCCATCAACATCATTTAATGAGTCCATTTTCTGAGTGTTGTCCACACAGCAGGCCCTGTGCTGGGCATGGGAAATACTTAAAAGCACAAGATGAGGGCCAAATCCTTAGCTGCTCACCAGTCATTTGGTATGAAAAGCTGTGGACACAAGCAATGCACACTGAAAGTCAGCTTGTGCTCAAGCCTGATAATTCCAGAAGTATTCTGTACATAGAAGAGGGAGGCTGCTCATGGGTTGAGGTTGTCAGGGGAGGGATATGCAAGAGGAGCCACTTGAGCTAAACGCTATAGGATAGTTAAGCCCTGAAAAGGTAGAGGAGCAAATGATGGTGTTTCCAGGCAGGAGAAAAGGAAACCCTAAGACATATCTGGAAATTGCAAGTTGGCCCATACTGCCTGGAACGTGCCTCTTAGGCAGTGCGCTGTAAAGCAAAGCTAGAGATTGTGCATGGCCTTGTCTGCCAAGACTTTTGGAGTTTATAAGTCACAGGGAAAAAAACAGAAAGCTTCACAGGTGAGAAATCACTGAGACCAATATTTCTTGTGAATTATGGAGAATATGCTCCAAAAGCAAAAGTCCTCCAGTGAGAATTTATGCAGACTTAAAAAATTTAAGACATTGAATTACAAAAATTTAGTATACCATATCTCACTCTGGGAAAGAGAAATGTCATTAAAAAATCTTTGGAGAGGCCGGGTGCGGTGGCTCACACCTGTAATCCCAGCACTTTGGGCGGCCGAGGCAGGTGGATCATGGAATCAGGAGATCAAGACCATCCTGGCCAACATAGTGAAACCCTGTCTCTACTAAAAATACAAATATTAGTTGGATGTGGTGGTCCATGCCTGTAGTCCCAACTACTTGGGAGGCTGAGGCAGGACGCTTGAAAAACCTGGGAGGTGGAAGTTGCAGTGAGCCAAGATCACACCACTATACTCCAGCCTGGCGACAGAGTGAGACTCCATCTCAAAAAAAAAGGATGTGATGCAATGACAGAACTGAATGAATTTAGGTAGTACTTACTCTATTCTAAGCACTGTCCTAAGTGCTTTAAGTGTGCTATCCCATGGAATTCTCACCATCTCCCCTTAATTATTCAATTTTACAGATGAGAGGACTAAGGCACAGAGAGGCCAATTAATTTGCTCGCGATCTCAATGCAAGTAGCAGCCCTGTCATGTGATGTACTCTAGACCTGCCCTGTCTAGTAGGGGAGCCCAATACCCACATAATAGGCTATTTAAATTGAATGAATTAAAATTAAACCAATTAATCAGTTCCTCAGTTTCATAAACCCCATTCCTAGGGCTCAATATCATAGGTGGCTAGAGGCTACTGAACAGGACATTCATATGTAGAACATTTTCATCATCATGGAAGGTTCTATTGGACAGATAGTCTGGAGCCTGGTCTGTGAACACTGATACAATTTTGCTGTCTCTGAAACATAAACTCCTGACTGTAGCCCCGTGGTGCATGTCAGTTTATCTCCTCCTTCCCATTGCATTAAATTGATACTCTCTTCCTGGAGCCCTTGCCACCAGTCAGTTGCACTGCAGACATGGGCATTACCCAGGTGGCATCTGCATCTCTGAAAGCAGTACCTTGACAGTAGACCAGATCTCTCCCAAACCTGTGACTTCCCCAGGGGTCTCTCTTCCAGGAAGCGGAGAAATGCAGACATCACTGAAGTGTCCCTTTCCACCAGCTGCACATATGAGTCATGTTTGGAAAAGGATTCTGGGGTGGGCAGGAGCCCCAGGGAAAACTTTCTTGGACTGCCCTGGCACAGGGAACCTCTCAGCAGGGACATCTCTCATGGGCCTCTCTGGGCCCATTTCTCTCTGGCAAACAAACATGTACAAATGTACCCAGGATACCCTGGTGCTTGGATCTGGCTGAAGAATTAACCAGGGTTTAAGAAAATCATGGTTGGAGTTTCTTAAGGGGAGGCAGAAGGCCCTTTCTGGTCTCATTCTACAGGTAACATACTCAGGCTAATTTATCAAAGTAAGGATGGGGAGGAATAGAGAGTGGGGAGGAACAGAGAGTAGGGAGGAGGGGGCTTGAAAGACAAACAAAAACAAATGAACACACACACAAATAAAAACAAAATCTTGTGTACAGCCAAACTCCAACTCCCCTCGAAACCCCATCCTTTGGGTCTAGCTTGAGAAAGTTTACTTTCAGACTTAGAGAAATGAGTATGTGGTTTTAGGGACAAAATTCAATACCGCCAAAGCAGCCGGCTCAGCAAGCTCAACTGGCTATTGCTTCCTAAGTGCATTACAGCCCAGGAGAGTGAATGCTGTTTACATTTTTTACATGTTTCTTGGGTACAGAACATGAAACTAAATTACACAGCAAAGGCCATGCTGGCTGAATGCCGGTGACCCCACTTAAAACAAAACAATAACCAAAAAAAAAAAAAAAAAAAAAAAAAAAAAAAAAAAAAAAGAGAAGAAAATTAAAGACAAGAATGGAGAAGGGTTTTAAGGGAGCCAGAACAAATGACAGGGATAAAAGAAAGGTTTCTGGTCCTGAAGCTAAGACTGAGGAAGAGGATGTGGAGAATGAAGGCGATCAGATAGGGATAGGCCAGGTTTGGAAGAAAAAGGAAGAGAGAGGCCAAGGAATCTTCCTAGATGGGTCATGGAAGGCGTTGGCAGGGATGTGTGTAGTCTACATGCAGAACCAGTGGAAGCAGCCCCAAACCACAAAGCCTTGCTTATTCTTGGGCTTCAAGTCAAGAGTCAAGTGTCAACTGAAAAATGAAGACTCGCTATTCAAACCAGGATCTCACCGTTCCACGTTGCACCTTCCCCGATCAATCAATACGTGTTTGCTGTATGCCTACAAATGCCAGGCCCATCCCTTCATTGTTTTCCTCTCTTACACATTTTTGTTCCTTCTCCAGATTCAATTTGCTCAGGGATAACATGGTTTAGTAGGGATGTGAACCAACACAAATTGGATGTCTTGCAAGACGTAGCCATGTACTGGACACTTTATATATGTTAGCTCATTGGATCCTCATACCATCTCACAGAATGACAGCAGGATCATGTGAAGATGAGAACAACTGGGGTTTAGAAAACTGAAGTCATTTGCCAGGCATCAGACAGTTGGTAAGAAACAGTACTCAAGTTAGGTCTTTCTGGCTTCAAAGCTTATGCTTCCTCTGTGAAACAATATGGCTACACTACAATGTTTTTTAAAGTTTCCCCCAAATCTCCAAGTGGAAAGAAAAATTACTTTCTGGATAACCTGTCGCTCTATTCAGGTTCGCCCTTCCTCCTCAAAGGTTAACGTCTAAGGTTAACTCCATTTGTCCACATATCACGGCACTTTGCAAGCTTTGTCTTTTCTTATTGAAAGAAGCTATTTTGGTGTCTTCCTCCATGGCACATAACTTACTGCTTGACACCAGTGGTTGCTTTGTTCAACCTCATGTTGAAAATGATGCTTTGGACACAGAAGATTCACAAGATTCTGTTGATTTTGAATCCAAATACCAGAATCATTTTATAACAGATGGGATTGAGAGGTTCAGGGAAGTTGTTTAATCAAAATCAAGTCTTTATTAAGTGAAGTAAGACCAAGAGACTTTCAAAGTCTCTCTCTGCTTAAATTTCTATGCCCCAAATACTATTCCGTTAGAAAAAAAAGTCCACATGTTGTTCCTAATTGGATTTGTTCCTTAGTTGCCAAACTTCACAGGCAGATAGAAATGTTTCTTTAAAACTTTGCTGGTTGCTACTAGAAGGAAAACTGCATTTCTGTCTCATCCTTGACAAGTAACTGCCATGGAGATGTTACTACTCCTATTTTACAGATAAAAAACTGGGTTGGGGGCAAAGAGATCTGACTTGCTCAAAGTCTCACAGCTAGTAAGTGGTGGACTCTAGAACTGAAAATCAGGTTGATCTGATCCCCAAATCTCATTTTTTATAAAGCTCCAGTCACTCAGAGTTTTTCAGTCCAAATCCTAGGGCCAATCAGAGTGTCTAGATTTTTGTAGATTTCAACAGATATTGAAAGGGTAAATGACCAAAGGATGAATAGAAAAGACAGCCAGGAGCAGAATCTAGTAGATCTCTTTGCTGAGGCCCCATAAGATTCAGTAGATTTGAAGTCTCCCACAGCCCAAGGTTTTCATGGCAAGTTTTGGGGGTGGTTATAGTGACCAACTCAGCGGGCTCCCTTCTGAGGCAGGCTCTGATTTTTACTTTCCTGGAGGGATTTTGGGTGCCCCACACCATGGGACAGGCTGAACTAGACCATGGTACTTTCTGTTCTGTCTCCTTAGATGACTTGCACATGTGCTCTTGAAAAATTATTCAGAAACCACCAGGAGAAAGCAGATCCCTTGGGTATTTGGAAAACTGCTTGGAATTGTCTCTGAAATTTCAGCATGTTCCCTTTGCCTTTCCTCCTTCCACCACCATTGGCAAAGGCTCTCTAATTTCACTAATGAGAGGAGATGAGTGCTTTGGTGAAGGCCATAGCAGGCAGGGCAGGCAAGGAAGGGACAGAGAGCCCCTTAGAAGTGACTTCAGCACTGGGTATAGAGTACAGGATTTCTTCCTGCCCTTTGCAAATAGTATACTCTAAATAGCATTGCGGAATTGCTTATCAATGCAGAATTTCCAAGTGAGGCTGTTTTAATGCAATACCAGTATCCTGGTATAACAAAAGAAAATAGAAGAAAGAGTGCCATGGGTGGGGTGCTTCATCTCCCTGAGACTCAGTTTCTTCATTTTGAGAGAGGAATATTAAGAATTCTCAGCAGGGTTGTTCAGAAATCTATGCAAAATAATACAGGGCCTGGCATGTAAGAAGTGTTCAACAGTTGTCAATGTTCTTCTTTCAATGATCCAACCACATTAGTCTCCTGCTGAAAAACTCAGAAAAACTCCCCACTGCCCTCAGGATAGTGTCAGGTTCCAAGCATTGGCAGGATTTTCCTAACCATATTTCCTAGCTCATCTCTCTTGACTTCTCCTTCATTTATTATTTACCTTCTTTTGGATATGCCCCTCGCAGACCCCATCATGTGATTCTTTCCTCCCTCTCCTGTCCTCCAGCTTATCCTTTTAGTTGAAACTCAAAAATCACTTCTCCCTGTCCTCCTATGGGTCCGCCTCTCTGAGCACTTTGTACACTGCATCATAAGTGTACGTGGAAAGATTTCTTATCCTTGTATCCATACAATACCCTAGTGGGTATCTAGTCCCTTGCTCTGGAGACAAGGATGAGGAAGACACAGATGAATGGCTTCTCCACTCCTGCCTCAGACTTGGCAGCCCTCAAAAAATATGCACATCTGGCTGGGTGCAGTGGCTCACATGTGTAATCCCAGCACTTTGGGAGGCTGAAGAAGACGGATCATTTGAGGTTAGAAGTTTGAGACCAGCCTGACCAACATGGTGAAACCCTATCTCTACTAAAAATACAAAACTTAGCTGGGCATAGCAGCATAGGCTTGTAATACCAGCTACTTGGGAGGCTGAGGCAAGAGGATCACTTGAGCCTGGGAGGTGGAGGCTGGAGTGAGCTGAGACTACACCATCTGTCCTGGAGTGAGACTTTGCCTCAAAAAAAAAAACAGAAAAGAAAAGAAAAAAAGAAAGAAAAGGAAAGGAA
>NW_016817872.1:424098-435803 GCF_001698545.2 Rhinopithecus bieti | reverse complement strand
AAACAGAAAAAGAAAAAGAAAAAAAGAAAGAAAATATGCACATTTTACACTTTTCTTTCACTGACATTTTAAGGTTTCCTATGTATAGCACATAGCTTGTAAATTGAACGAAGTTTCTTCTTCCTCTTTGTGTTTCTTCTTCCTATTTGTGCATTTATTATATTTTTCTCCCCATATCCCTGCTATAATTAGGCACACATTCCAAAATTTAAGAAATCATTTTTGGCTGGGCGCGGTGGCTCACGCCTGTAATCCCAGCACTTTGGGAGGCCGAGACGGGTGGATCACGAGGTCAGGAGATCGAGACTATCCTGGCTAACACGGTGAAACTCCGTCTCTACTAAAAAAATACAAAAAAACCAGCCGGGCGAGGTGGCAGACGCCTGTAGTCCCAGCTACTCGGGAGGCTGAGGCAGGAGAATGGCGTAAACCCGGGAGGCGGAGCTTGCAGTGAGCTGAGATCCGGCCACTGTACCCCAGCCTGGGAGACAGAGCGAGACTCCGTCTCAAAAAAAAAAAAAAAAAAAGAAATCATTTTTACATGCAAGGGTTGGCAACTTAAAACACTTATGTGTCTCTTTTATTTCCATACACACATTTTAGCAAACTCTCCGGAAAGGGCAATGGGTGAAAGAATGGGTGCCAAAACCTGGAGATCTAAGCAGCAGGCAAAAATTATAGGGCAGTATTTTGGGCATTGGAGAGAGGGAATGCCCACTTTCCCGGTGTGTCTTAATGCATACTACATATTAAAAGACGCAAAAGACACTAGCTCTTCTAGCTTGTTCTCATGTGTCAGTCATTGGAGCAGGCTTGAGCTGCCTGGTCCTGTAGCTGTATTATGAACACAGTGGCCTGCATCTTGGTCCTGCCCCTTATAGAGTTGAGCCCTGAAGCAAGTTGCTCTGCTCTCTGAGTCTTTGTGTCTTAATCTGTAAAGTGAGAACAGTGATTCCTACTTTTGTAGTAGCTTTAGTAGGATTCATGAAATTTGGTGGAAAACCTGGAAGAAGTTGACAAATGCTATTTTTATAATTTGTTTAGGATCTTCTGAAAGTGGGCAAAGGACTTTTCTGTCTTACACACTGGCTCTAATCCCTACTGGCTGAGTAAGCTGATAGCAGTGTGGTTTCTTCCTCAGGGAAACTCCCTCTAAATCTTACACTCTTGGGTCTTTGTCTACTATTTCTAGTTGAAAACACCCTTCTGATGACATGGTAAGCTTTATGAAGGCAGAAAAAGAACCAGTACTTCTTTGAACCTTCTCAAAGTGCCTGCTGCAGTTCTGAGTATGTAGCAAACATTTGTTGATGCAACTATGTTTAATTCAACAAAATGTTGACTGAGCTTCTGTTATGTGTGGGTCCCTACAGCCAGCTTTGGGGGGAGTGCAAAGAAGGAAACCTGACACGAACAAGACAGGGAATTAACATTTGTACTTCCCATCAAGTGAACAAACCGAGCACAGAGTGCTTTCTCTGCATCCTTCATTTCTACCAGGTAGACATCATTCATCTTAATTTCTACCACATAGATGTTATCATTCTCATTTTCTATAGGACACTAAGATTCCCAGAAGAGTAACTTACTCAAGGTTTCCATGTCAGAACGGAATTTAAGAGAGCAGAGCCAGATCTGCATGATTTCTACATGATTTCTACTTCACCTCATTAACGGCCATGCTCTCTCTCACATTCATCAGTGCAGGACTCAAACATATTTCTGTTCAATCAAGTGAATAAATAAATTAATACATAAATTGTTATATCGCAAAGGCGTAGTATGGTTTGTATTTTATTTATTTATTTATTTATTTATTTATTTATTTATTTATTTATTTATTTTGAGATGGAATTTCCCTCTTGTCACCTAGGTTGGAATGCAATGGCACTGTCTCAGCGCACTGCAATCTCCACCTCCCAGGTTCAAGCAATTCTCCTGCCTCAGCTTCCCAAGCAGCTGGGATTACAGGTGCCTGACACCACAACCGACTAAATTTTGTATTTTTAGTAGAGATGAGGTTTCACCGTGTTGGCCAGGCTGGCCTCGAACTCCTGACCTCAGGTGATCTGCCAGCCTCAGCCTCCCAAAGCACTGGGATTACAGGCATGAGCCACTGCGCCCAGCCTGGCTTGTATTCTAGTAGAAGCATGAAGTATTATGAATGGGCCAGGGAATAATAATAGCAACTCAAAATGAAGTGGTCAAGGACTAATATACCCAATCGTGGGTTAATGGAATAAATTACAGAGAATAAATTACAAAGAAAAGAGGCATACCTAGGTCTCACCTGCCTTCTAGTGTAGGAATCTTCTGTTCAGTCAGCTGCCCAGCCTGAATGTCTTATAATGGGGAACTTCTTATATCACAAGGCACTCCATCCCACTGTGGATAGTTCTCATTCTTTGAAAAGTTTTCTTTACTTTGGCCCTGAAACTACTGCCCTCGAAATGCTTAGTCTAAGTTTTACCCTCAAAGGATTAACCAAATAAATTGGTTGGTTGACTGAAGGTCTGTAATCCCTTAAGAGAGCACTGTAAATTCCAGATAGTCTTAGTATTTCCATTTCCTACTCAGGCCGCTACAAAGGAGGAAATGTTTGGATAGGAGGAAACAGACTTTGGTAGAAATGCTGGGGGTGGGGGTAAAAGGAAGGAATATCAACATCTCATTTTGGCAGCCTTTTGTGTAAAGCATTAGAGAAATGTGAAACATGGAGACAAAATAAGAACAATACGAGATCTTTGCAAGCACTTAAACCAAACCAGGTTCTAAGGTTCCCAGAAGAGAGATAACTTGATTTTTTCGGTTAATTTCCATTTTTTTCTGTCCCAGGAACTTCTTAATTCCAGCTGGGCCAGGAAGGTGCATGGCCAAAATATCCAAAGAATGTCTCTTATTATAGGATATTCACCCCAATTTGCACAACCAGGAAGTTTTGATACTTCTGATAAGGTTTGGATATGAGACTCAATGTTCAGGGTTAGCTTTGCCTTAACCAAATTTGGGAATCTTGTTTGAAAAGAATGAACGAGAAACACTGGAAACCATTAAATATGGCAGGCTTTTACAACATCAAAACTGAATTTTTAATCAATATTCTCAAGCCATATAGCACAATGCATGCTGTTTCTTTGTAGTAGTCATAGAGATCCTGCAGACTTATTGTGATAAGAATGTGCCTTTGATGGAATTCTCACTCCTAACTCTTGTACAGTGACTAGGTCAGAGGCTGGGTATTTCAGTTCTTTGGTGTCTTCAACAGGCTCTAGCACAGAACTAGGCACATAACTCCAATAAACATCTGCGTTTATCATTTTTATTGCATCAGGGAAAGATAGAAAGTGGGACCAAACTGAATTGTAAAGAGCAAATGGGAACGACTAGGTTATTTCATCATTCCCTAAGTTAATGGAGTGTCCTAAGGAACTCCAGGGCATCATGGAACACAGCCACCTTGTCAGGGAATGGGAACAGCCTGAATTTGAAGGTATAGGCAGTGACTATAAGTTTGCTCAAGGAGAACTAAAGTACCTCATGAGGTCTGCAGAGTGACACTCAACGCTGAGATTTATCCATCTAGGAGTCTTTCTGCTTGTTTTGCAGTGAAGTTTTCCAGGAATCCAGCCACTTCCAACTTTTGAATGTGACCTCATGTTCCCAACGGCCCACTGTCACTCATCTTCCATGAGATTTTTCTAATCCTAGATTCTTCCCTTATGGATTATATAACTTATAGTGAAGCTGCTGTGTTCCTCAGTTTCTCCAAGGTAGACAACAATTCCTACCTCGAAGAATGACACGGAGATTGGCTGTAATGTGCATACATGTGTCCAGTGCCTGGTGGACCTTGATAACTACTATTTCCTTCCTGCTATTCTCTTCTATCTGCTCTGGTATTCCCATGCTCCTACAGGGCCTCTTTGTGTGTAAATTTGTGTATGTGTGTTTGTGTGTGTGTGTCTGTGTGTGTGAGAGAGAGACAGAGAGGGAGAGAGAAGCGGGAGAGTATAAGCATCTGGGGGGAAAGTGAGAAGCACATGATACAATTCCCATCTTCTTCCTAAGCCCGACTTCTAAGAGCCTCCCAGCTCCTCCTCTCAAGCTATCAACATCTTCACTGGAAGCCCTGACAGGGTGAAAATTAACCACCAATCTCTTCTAATCACTGTACAAGGTAATGAAGGGCACAATTATATTTCCTCCTCATTCTCTGTTGTTAGAAGGAAGGTACGTTTGCACTTCAGGAATAGCCCTTACCTCTAATTATGCAGGCTCTGTGTGTGTGTGTGTGTGTGTGTCTGTGTGTGTGTGACTGTGTGCCCATGTACATGTGTATGCATGTGCCTGTGCCCCTGTGTGTGGTGGTGTTAGGGTGTGTGTGTGTGTGTGAATGACTTCTAGGTACTTGCTTTCAGATGAGAAATTCAGAAGACTTTTGTTCCGCTGCCCTCGGCCTGGCCCTGCACCCAGCCTGCACACATATTCCCTCCCCTGACCCTGTATTCTCCAGTGAGCTGATCTCATTATGGCAAATTTAGTTACAGCTGAAATCTCCTTGTAACAAAGATTATGTCCAAGCCCAGAGTAATGGAACCTAGTCGATTTCATTAAAATAAAATTGGTTACAATGAATAATTCAATAGGATGATTTTGTTTCCTCATCTCCTCTTTGTAGATCGAAGAGCTAGTATTTATAATGATTTTTTAAATTGGATTTTTGTTTAGGAAGAGATAATCACCAGTAATTCCTGACAGCCCCTCCTTACAAGATTGGAATAATTGCCCCATGAAGCTTCTTTTCAAATGCTAAGACTGGAAAATTCTTTCTCTCCTTTTCTCACATTAGTCGCAATAACCTTTGGGTGATTTTTAAGCACAGCTGCTACCTCAACTCTTGCTCATGGGAGGTTCTGAGTGTGTTAATAATTCTCTTGGTTGAAGGTTGTTTTAAAAACATTTCTAAGAACTGGATGCTAGTGTTGAATTTGGAATTCCTGTTTCTCTTGCTGGCCCCAGCCCTGTTGTTTCTGAAGCAGGACATTCTATGTGATAGAGAGGCGATGTTTGAGTGTTTTCTGTCAGTGTCGTTCATTTGCATGTGGCAATGGGATGTATGTGTGTGTATGCATGTGTATCTACAGTCAATTAAACACACATTTGCTGGGCACCTATCTAGCCTGTGCTTGAAGATGAGGGGACAAAGATGAATAAACTGAAACTTATTCTCAAAGAACCAGCAGCCTAATGGGGGAGCCAGACAGACAAACAGATACCTCAGAGTTCAGTATGATAAACTCAACCACACAGATGATTCCACCAAGCACAGAGGTGGCACAGTGCACAGAGGTGGCACAGTGCACAGAGGTGGCACAGTGCACAGAGGTGGCACAGTGCACAGAGGTGGCACAGTGGGAGGATGAACCCTAGCCATTCATCTATCCATGCACTCATTCATTCATTCAGCAGGCTGGCACTATACATATTAAGCATCAGGAAATGCCATGTTACCATTTGTTTCCACTCTCCTGAGGGCATTCAAAAATAAATGCAAATGAATAAAGGCTTTAGTAATGTAAACATAAACAAAAAATGAATGAAGAAATAATCAAATACATGCAACAACTAAAAATGAGGTAGTCCTATTCTGTACCTCACCCAGTGATTCTTCACTGGACCCCAGAGGAAGGTCATATCTTTCTTTCATCTAGAAGCCAGGCCTACCCCACTGAACCTAAATCAAGAAAGCAATATTAGAAAGGAATGTCTGGGAATAGCAGTCCATTTGCAAGGCCAGGAGGCAGGCTGGTCTCTGAAAGGCCGCTAGGCCAGGCAAGCAGAAGCGCTGAGTCATGCCTCCGAGAAATGTGAGTCTTGGGGAAGGCAGGTGCTTCCTTGGCAGGATAATTGGAAAGGGGGCTCTCGGGACAGCATGGCCATCTCTAGAATCATACAAGCACTGGTGGCCCCAAAACTCTCACTCCCTGGACTAAGCTGTCAGTCCCCTGGGGAAGAAATGTGGCACATAAATAGTGCATTAGGGGACTGAGGCATGAGTCACAGCTTAGAATTGGGAAGGCCCTTGGAGATCAACAAGCTCAACTACTCTTTATTTTAAGGATGTGGGAGAAAAATAGGGCCCAGAGAGGTGGGGGAACTAGTCTAAGGCCACATAGCAAATTACTGTAGAATTACTGTTAAATCAGGGAGTACACAGCTTGGCACCCCCTAAAAAGTGGGACTTCCAATATAAATTCATTCTTACCTCACTGAAACACATGGTATATGCAAAATGGAGTTCTTTCTCCAAATATTAGTTATTACAGGCAAGGAAATAGGAGGACAGTCATTACCCCATCATACAATGTTCCCTGCCCTAACAATTCCAGATCGAATCCTTTACAAATGGTATTCATGAAGCCCTAACAGTACATTTAATAAAGATATGCTCAAGTGGCCGCATCCAATGACACTGCCTTAGAAGTGAGTAGCCTTGTGGGGCATAGCGGAGATTTTGAATGTCTGCAGGAAATGTCACACATGGTTAGGATCTTACCTGGGATGCTGCTGGCTGTCCGATGATGACCCAGCCTGGGCACTGCTGGTCTTGATGAGATACTGAAGCATTGGATGCCCATTGATCCAGGAATCCCTGGGGCGTGTAGACACCACAGTCCTTAATGCTGGTTTTTTGTTCAAACTCTTCACATACCCCATCACCATCATGGAAATAGCACCGGCTGGGTTCATCTGCAGAAGATTGACATAGAAGGGGAGAGAATAAATAAATATTTGTTCTTTGGCCTCAGCTATCATCAGCAGCTGTAGAATCAGACCACCAAAACCGTTGGCACTGTCAAGCCCATCATCATTAGTCATGATGGACTATTACTCAGTCTTTAAAAAAAGAGGGAAATTCTGTCATCTGCAACAACATGGATGAAGCTTGAGGTCACCATGCTAAGGGAAATAATCCAGTCGCAGAAGGACAAATACTGCATGATTCCACGTATAAGTGGCATCTAAAGTAGGGAAGCTCATAGAAGTAGAAAGTAAAATGGTGGTTTCCAGGGTCTTGGAGGGGGAGGAAATGGAGAGTTGCTTTTCAGTGGTTTATGGTTTCAATTGCACAATATGAAAAAGTTATAGGAATCTACTGTAAAATAGTGTGCTTATAGTTAACGATATTGCACTGTACATTTAAAATATGTAAAGAAGGTAGACCTCATGTTGTGTGTCTATGCTGTAATAGAAAGTTCACAAACACTTTCACCTTCATTACTCCAAATATTCCTCATAAAATTTTGTGAGGAAAATATTATTCTTTCAGATGAGGAAACTGAGATTCCATACATCTTTAATAACTTGCCCAAGATCACACAGTATGTTAATACCTGATCTGGGTCTCCAACTCAGGCATTCACTTTCCAAGTTCTGAGTGCAGCTGACACAACAGAACTTCACAGATGCAAAATGGGGGTTATTTAACTCCAAAGAGGATTTCAGTTTTGCACTAAAACATGAACTGATTTGCAAGTGACACTTGCTTCAATTCCAGATCTGAAACCAAATTTCTCTGTTACTTTGAACAAGTCTCCTTGCCTCACTGGGCTCAACCATCAGAGCAGAGAAAGAGGTTACACTATTGAGGTGCCAAGAACCCTTCCTGTCTAATGCTATAGGCTTCTAAGGGCTTGTCAGATACCCTAGGAGTTTCAGTTAAAGACCAAGTGAATTCTCAAGCTCCCATGTCATCTAAACCACAGCAAGGGCTTCTGTTTGGAATGATTTAAAGCTGCAGCCGGTTGCAATGATTCTCACTTAGCTGCAAGGACAAGGATATCAGAAGCACAAAGCGAGCAGTAGGATGCCTTCTAAGTAGGTATGACCTATGCATGTTTCTTGATATTTCAACACAGAACAATACAAGGAAAAACCTCAATGTGGCCATCCAAAAGAGATCACCTTGTCCACCTTTTTACTAATTCTAGCACCAGCTCTTCTGTGCTATTTTCCCAACTTTTCTAGGCAAAGCTAAATACCACCTCCTGTGTGGGTGCCTATTTTATAAAGATTTCTATCTTAACACTTATCACACTGTGCTGCTATTAAGTCTACATGTTGCAGGACTTCTGAAAGATTCTGAGCTCCTTGAAATATAGTTGCTAGCCAGTGTCTTAGGGTTACTATATAATTTATCATCCAAATTACAGCACTTTGAAAATGACAGTGGTGCTATTAAAAATTACGTCCAAACAAAAGGAACACATCCTGGGAAAATCTGAATCTCTCAGACAAATCAGGATATATGGTCACCCTAAGGCTTCTGTTTGATTTAGAACATTCTTCCACAAAATAATAGAGTGGACCTCTGGAGAGGGCACTGAATTTAGGGCCAAACACCAGGGTTTGGTTTCTGTCCCTTATATTAGCTGTATAACTTTGCACAACTGGCTTCACTTACTTCTTGGCCTCTGCCCCCTGTCCCCAATCTATAATGTAGAAATTATAGTCCCAACCAGGATAACCTCTCAGGATAATCATAGAACTCTAATAGGAAATGAACATAAATGTGCTTTGTACATCCTAGAATAATCATTGAGAGAAAAAAAATACTCTTCTTTTAAGGGGTCGATTTGCTTCTAAGTGGAGGAATTAAATCAGCTTGTGAAATCACTGCTCACTTGAAACACTTTCAAGCAACTTTCCCCTAGCTAGAAAGAGCCCCCACCAAGGAGAAACAAGACAGATTTCTATGACGTTGAGTATCTGAAAAGAAGTCATTGGATTCAGGGGCAGCAGAATGCTGAACGTCTTCCAAGCTGCAAAACCCTTGTTTATTTCTGGTGACAGTTTACCTAGTGAAATACTATTAAAGAAGCCCAAATAGGGCCGGGCACAGTGGCTCATGCCTGTAATCCCAGCATTTTGGGGAGAGCCAAGGCAGGCAGATTGCTTGAGCAATCTGATGAGCCTGAGCAACATGATGATACCCCGTCTCTCCAAAACATACAAAAGTTAGCTGGGCACAGTGGTGCACACCTGTAGTTTCAGCTACTCAGGAGGCTGAGGTGAGAGGATTTATTGAGCCCAGTAGATCAGGGTTGCAGTGAACAGTGATCACACCACTGCACTCCAGCCTGGGTGACAGAGAAAGACCCTGTCTCAAACAAACAAAAAAACAAACAAAAAATGATAAAGAAAAAGAAAGAAAGAACGAGCAAAAGAAACAGAATAAATCAATTCGTTATAAGTGACCAGTAGCATTCATGGCAGTTCAACCATAGAAAGAATATAGGCTCAGCACTTCTCAGTAGCTCCAACCTCTTGTGAATGTGGCCTCTCTACATACCATATAACCTAGGCCCAATCCAAGAGTGACCAGCCATAAATCCAGAGTATACTCTTCAGAAACTCAATACAGAGAACTGAAAAGAGCAAGGGTTTTGACATCAGGCAGAAGTAGGTACAAATCTGAATTCTGCTTCCTATAAGCACTACAAAGATGACATAAATAAAATAACAACGTCTCTGAACTTCATTTTTGTCATCTGAAAAAAAATGGAGGTAATGATGTTTACCCAGCATTGTTGCAGTGATTTCAGATGACTGTGGGTACAATGCTGGCCCCTTCATCCATTTTATCTATGGAAAACTGTGAGCTCGAGGAGGAAGGCATCTGCTTCCAGGTCACAGAGACAGGTGGTAGCAGAGCAAGAAGTAGAAGACTGGCCTTTTTATACCTAGCAGAGAAATCCTCCCCCTACATGCCATAGCTACAGAATGACGAAAACAGCCTCTTGGAAATAAGATCATAGGGGTGCCTAACTCTTGGTATCACTGTCTTCTCCTCCAATATAAATAAAAATAGGGTTAGATTACATTTTCTATAAGGGTAAGATCTAGTCTCTAAAATAACTTAATTTCCTTAGCAAAAAACCTCTCAGAATGACAGAATTGGGGTTAGATTTTAGTTCTTCTAAAGGCTAATTTCTTCCTGATTATGTTTAAGACCACAATAAATTTGTCTGCTAGGTCAGCAGAACCTGAGAATGGAGGAAAGGTAGAAATAGACATAGGTAGGTAAACAGGTATGTAGGCAGGTCGATAAGTAGATAGATGATATGTAGATAGGTAAAGGAAGAGTTAAAAGACAGAAAACAAAGATGGAGTTAAAAAGAAAGCAAGGGAGAGAGAGAGAAAGAAAGAGAGAAGGTGCAGTTTCTTTCCAAGATTCTGCTGACAAAGCTATTGTGAGTCCCTTTTTAAAATAACATCCTTGGACACAGCTATTCAGTTTCTGTTGCTACTAGTGTCCCGGGGGCCCTTCAGCTACATCTGCCAGCCCGTGTCTGGGGAATTCTCTCTCCCTCTTTACTCCCTTTGCCCCAAGCACAGAAGAGAACAGAGTGAGGAATGGAATACAAATGTGCAGCCAGAAAAAACAAAGACAGCAACAACAAAACATTAAAACAAACTGGTCTTGTTTTCATTACATCAATTTACTTGGTGCTCCTTAAATACTTTATGCTTGATGCTGAGCAGGTTGTAGTGAAAAGAGTCTGAAGTCAATACCAAGGTCAAATAACTTCCATGTAGTAGCTAGGTGGCATTGATAATAATAATACAGTACATTTCATTGTGAGGGGTACTATGAAAATTATACACAGACATACACATGCATGTGCACATGCACACACTTTTATACACATACACATTCTGAAAACATAATACACTTTCAATAAATGTTTGTTGAATGAATGAATGAATGACCAAAATCTGGCATCCCCGATGTATATACTCTCATCCAAATATAGTTTAAACTCTGCACTCTTTGACTGTTTTCTTTAGACTGCGCCTTAGGGAGAAGGAAATGGAGCTGTAAGCCAGGTGGTGACTAGCTGATAGTGGGATTGCACTGGGCACTCTGATTTCTCCATCCCACGCCATCTTCCCCTCACATCAGGGAATTCCTCACTTCAGATTCATTCCCTTTCATGTGGTGACACATTTAGAAATCTGCTCTATCCAGCTAGGAGACTTGACGTGGGTGGGGTGCCATTAGCAAAGTCTGTCTTCCCCAGTTGAGATTTCATATGCCAGAAACTTTCTTTTCCTTTTGGAAGAAAAGAGTTCAGCTTCAAAAGCCTGAGGCAGATGGACTTTCTGTAAGTGAACAGACATAGTTGATACTGCCACCAGTTGACTTTTATTTTCATTTGTCTGGGGCATCAAGGTGAAATGCCATGTCCCTGAGTTTCTGAGGCACGTCTGCAGGACACTATTTAAGATACACAGAGATTATTATTCTCATTTGAAAGCTTGGAAGACCAAATCTTAGGAAAATGAGATTAGTTTACCTTGAAGTATAAGCAAAGGCTCAGGTTAGCGCTATTGTTAAGAGTTCTTTTATTTATTTATTTTTTTGAAACGGAGTCTTGCTCTGTCTCTGGGGCCGGTGGCCAGATCTCAGCTCACTGCAAGCTCCGCCTCCCAGGTTTACACCATTCTCCTGCCTCAGCCTCCAGAGTAGCTGGGACTACAGGCGCCCGACACCTCGCCCGGCTAGTTTTTTGTATTTTTAGTAGAGACGGGGTTTCACGGTGTTAGCCAGGATGGTCTCGATCTCCTGACCTCGTGATCCACCCGTCTCGGCCTCCCAAAGTGCTGGGATTACAGGCTTGAGCCACCGCACCCGGCGGCCG
>NW_016817872.1:412170-422722 GCF_001698545.2 Rhinopithecus bieti | reverse complement strand
AATAAATAAATAAAATAAATAAAATAATTTTAAAAGATCATTTTCCTTAGCTTGGCATACAAGATCATCCACAAACTTACCTCTTCATGCACATTCTACACCAACAATTCCGTTTCATTTCTCCATGCCCTTACAAAGGTTATTTTCTCTGCCTGAAATGTGCTTTCCATTTTCACTTTGCTAACTCCCACTGGTTCTTCAAGGTTCATCTAGAGTATCTCTTTTGCAAGTCTTCTCTATTCTTCATCCCTTTTCCTGACTCCCACCCTCACTGAGTATCATTCCTGTGTTCTCACAGTTCTCAGATTTCTTCCAGCACAGTTTCCTTACTGTCTGTCTGTGGGTCTGTTTCCTTATCAGGCAGACAAGATCTCTGAGAACAGAATTGTGGAGTCCTTCACAGTAGTATTTCCAACCCATAACAGTGCTCAGAGTAAAGGGGACACCAAGCCAGTGACTGAGGAATATATGACTGGATGAATGACAAATGAAAGCTAACAACGGATTTATCTTAGAGTTCATTTGTTACCAAATTATACATAGTCTAAACTAATTAGGTGCTTGTGTACTTTTTTGTAATGCTGTTACCGACCATACCATGATAGTACTACAAACCAGATTTCATCAAAACAGAGGCACCTTCTTATAGGATATGTCATACTTTTCCTAAAATATTCATCAGCTTCACTATAAAATTTCCTCAAACCTTGGGATTGCAGTTTTCAAAATTAAACCCCAAGGGATTGCTTCTCAAATATTTCTGAGATGCCCACCTAACAATAAGAACCCAGTCATTCATTTTTTTTATTATTTCAGCAATGAATGAGCAACACATAAGAGCTACCAAAGCTTTCTGGAGATTTTAGGAGTGAGGGCTATTGCAATACCCAGCTAAAATATCTCCTAATCATTAGATGAGAACTGGAGAAGGTTATAAATTCATTTAATCAATATACTAACATCTACTTGTTGTCATGCTGGTGCTGGAAATACATTGATGAATCAGCACAGGACTTTCTCCTATCAGTACTTCTTGGGAAAATGAGAGAAGGTTTCCTTGACAAAATGGTTTGGGGAAACATCATAGAGGATATAAATAATTTGAGCATGCAAAGAGAGGGGTCTGAGTAAAGGATAAACTTTGACCAATACTTAGTAAGGGAATGTAGTAAAACCTGGAACTAATACATTGAGAAACTGATCTGAAGTTAGATTTAAAAGGATTGCGATGCCATGTTAAAGAAATTGAAATTATCCCTTAGGAATGAGGAGACTTTGAAAATTTTCTAAATGAGAAAGTTATTTTGTACTCATAACTTTTACACTGTTAGAGGCAATGAGGTGTTATAACTGATTTTCTTTTCTTTTTTTTTTGAGATGGAGTCTCACTCTGTCACCCAGGCTTGAGTGCAGTGGCCGGATCTCAGCTCACTGCAAGCTCCGCCTCCCGGGTTTACGCCATTCTCCTGCCTCAGCCTCCCGAGTAGCTGGCCACCTCACCCGGCTAGGTTTTGTATTTTTAGTAGAGACGGGGTTTCACCATGTTAGCCAGGATGGTCTCGATCTCCTGACCTAGTGATCCGCCCGTCTCGGCCTCCCAAAGTGCTGGGATTACAGGCTTGAGCCACCGCGCCCGGCCTATAATTGATTTTCTTAGCACACTTGTCAGTTTCTACTTATTTGAACAAATTACATAGAATTGCTAAGCCTTGGTTTCCTCATCTGAATAATGGTTGAAGGACTGAATGTTTATGAAGCTCAAGTCACTGAATATTAAAGGCGAGTATATAACAACCAAAATATGTACTTAGTTGTTTCCATAGGCCAGGTACAATGATAAACTATAAGCACAGAGTAATAAATAAAATAGCCACCACTTCTTCCTTTGTGAACTCACAACTAGTAGTAAATGCAAGTAAAGCCCTTAGTACGTAACAGGTGGTCAATAAGTGGCCGATGATGATGATGATCGTGAAGTTGAAAGCAATTATTTCATTTTACTTATGGGAAAGCTGAGTTTCATAAGGTTGAAGTGATTTTCTGAAGCTGTTAGAGGGAATTTCCAGTACAGATAAGACTAGACTGATGGATCTTGAATTTATAATACATGTCAAATATAAATTTGTGTTACAATTTGTAATCCACTGCACCATGCCACCTCATCAGACCCAATTTCTTTTCTTTCTTTCTCTCTCTCTCTCTCTTTCTTTCTTTCTTCAGTCTCACTCTGTCTCCCAGGCTGGAGTGCAATGGCATGATCTCGGCTCACTGCAACCTCTTCCTCCCAGCTTCTAGCATTTCTCCTGTCTGTCCTGAGTAGCTGGGATTACATGCACCCGCCACCACGTCCAGCTAATTTTGTACTTTTAGTAGAAACATGGTTTCACCATGTTGGTCAGGCTGGTCTTGAACTCCTGACCTCTGGCGATCCACCCCTCTCAGCCTCCCAAAATGCTGGGATTACAGGCATGAGCCACCATGCCTGGTCTATTTTCAATACATATTTCTGGGAGAAAATAGTTGGTTACCCTTAAGTAAGTCTCAATATTACTTTTGGAAATCTCTGATTTCACTTTTGTAACATTCACTGGTATTGGCTAAATATAACTAGTCTGGGAAGCTATTGAGGTTACTAATCTTCCAGCCTATTGATGAGCCAAAAGAAAACCAAACATAGGCCGGGCGCGGTGGCTCAAGNCTCAGCTCACTGCAAGCTCCGCCTCCCGGGTTTACGCCATTCTCCTGCCTCAGCCTCCCGAGTAGCTGGGACTACAAGCGCCCGCCACCTCGCCCGGCTAGTTTTTTATATTTTTTAGTAGAGACGGGGTTTCACCGGGTTAGCCAGGATGGTTTCGATCTCCTGACCTTGTGATCTGCCCGTCTCGGCCTCCCAAAGTGCTGGGATTACAGGCTTGAGCCACCGCGCCCGGCCCCGGCAAGAGTTCTTATCGTTGAAGTCGGAAACGCTGGATTCAAGCTCCTGATCTATCTCTGATTATTGGTTAATCTTGGACATGGTATTTCACCTCCCTATGCCTCAGTTTCCCCATATACAAAATGAAAACAAAATTACATTTTAGACTTTCTCAACAAGATTCTGAGGATGATCAAATAGCATAACAGACTGAAATGGAAAAATAATACTGGTCTTAAAGACAAAGGGTCTATTCTTAATAATGATGCTAATGAGGTTGGAGTTGGAGAAGTCTGCTTAATTAGAGATTCTACTTTTCTCTACCCAGCCCCAGACCCTAAGGTATCTTGAAGGATAGAAATGATCAAAGAGGATGCATGAGCTATTTTCAATATAAATGTCAAGGAAGCAAGTAAACGAACAAAAGAAAAAGGTAACAACCTAAAGAAAATAATATACTGACTTATATTGGAATGATTTCAATACAATTGGTGGACAATAATTAACTTAGCTGGATTAGAAACTTTGGGAATTTATGACATCACTGGAATCACTCAGGTGAATACGTGACAAAAATAACTAAAGAGGCTAAAGAAGTCAGAGCTGGAGAAGGGAGGAAGAAATTAAATTATTCGTGTCTTCTCAGTACAAGATATGAGGGATAATTTTCACAAAGACTTGCCTTCACATTGACTCTCATCAGTTTCAAAATGTTGAACAGATAGTCATAAGTTATTGGTTACTATAAAAGCTAACTGAAACCAATGTGTTCTTCAAACAAGGCCTGAGATAATGTATATTCTCCAAGATAGTGGGATAATTTAAGGTATTTTGGCTATAACTCTTCTACCTGACATATGAATCTTACCATGCTCCTCCTTTGATAGATCCTCACTACTTATAGAGGATCATTTTCCACCGGCCATGGTGGCTCATGCCTGTAATCCCAGCATTTTGGTAGGCTGAGGCGGGCGGATCATCTGAGGTCAGGAGTTTGAGACCAGTCTGGCTAACATGGTGAAACCCTGTGTCTACAAAAAATACAAAAATTAGCCAGGCATGGTGGTGTGTGCCTGTAATCCCAGCTACGCGGGAGGCTGAGGCAAGAGAATTGGTTGAATACGGGAGGTGGTGGTTGCAGTGAGTTGAGATCACACCACTGCACTCCAGCCTGGGTGACAGGGCAAGACTCCATCTCAAAATAAATAAATAAATAAATAAATAAAAATAAATAAAAATAATTTTTAAAAAGATCATTTTCCTTAGCTTGGCATACAAGATCATCCACAAACTTACCTCTTCATGCACATTCTACACCAACAATTCCGTTTCATTTCTCCATGCCCTTACAAAGGTTATTTTTCTCTGCCTGAAATGTGCTTTCCATTTTTCACTTTGCTAACTCCCACTGGTTCTTCAAGGTTCATCTAGAGTATCTCTTTTGCAAGTCTTCTCTATTCTTCATCCCTTTTTCCTGACTCCCACCCTCACTGAGTATCATTCCTGTGTTCTCACAGTTCTCAGATTTCTTCCAGCACAGTTTCCTTACTGTCTGTCTGTGGGTCTGTTTCCTTATCAGGCAGACAAGATCTCTGAGAACAGAATTGTGGAGTCCTTCACAGTAGTATTTCCAACCCATAACAGTGCTCAGAGTAAAGGGGACACCAAGCCAGTGACTGAGGAATATATGACTGGATGAATGACAAATGAAAGCTAACAACGGATTTATCTTAGAGTTCATTTGTTACCAAATTATACATAGTCTAAACTAATTAGGTGCTTGTGTACTTTTTTGTAATGCTATTACCGACCATACCATGATAGTACTACAAACCAGATTTCATCAAAACAGAGGCACCTTCTTATAGGATATGTCATACTTTTCCTAAAATATTCATCAGCTTCACTATAAAATTTCCTCAAACCTTGGGATTGCAGTTTTCAAAATTAAACCCCAAGGGATTGCTTCTCAAATATTTCTGAGATGCCCACCTAACAATAAGAACCCAGTCATTCATTTTTTTTATTATTTCAGCAATGAATGAGCAACACATAAGAGCTACCAAAGCTTTCTGGAGATTTTAGGAGTGAGGGCTATTGCAATACCCAGCTAAAATATCTCCTAATCATTAGATGAGAACTGGAGAAGGTTATAAATTCATTTAATCAATATACTAACATCTACTTGTTGTCATGCTGGTGCTGGAAATACATTGATGAATCAGCACAGGACTTTCTCCTATCAGTACTTCTTGGGAAAATGAGAGAAGGTTTCCTTGACAAAATGGTTTGGGGGAAACATCATAGAGGATATAAATAATTTGAGCATGCAAAGAGAGGGGTCTGAGTAAAGGATAAACTTTGACCAATACTTAGTAAGGGAATGTAGTAAAACCTGGAACTAATACATTGAGAAACTGATCTGAAGTTAGATTTAAAAAGGATTGCGATGCCATGTTAAAGAAATTGAAATTATCCCTTAGGAATGAGGAGACTTTGAAAATTTTTCTAAATGAGAAAGTTATTTTGTACTCATAACTTTTACACTGTTAGAGGCAATGAGGTGTTATAACTGATTTTTCTTTTCTTTTTTTTTTGAGATGGAGTCTCACTCTGTCACCCAGGCTTGAGTGCAGTGGCCGGATCTCAGCTCACTGCAAGCTCCGCCTCCCGGGTTTACGCCATTCTCCTGCCTCAGCCTCCCGAGTAGCTGGCCACCTCACCCGGCTAGGTTTTTGTATTTTTAGTAGAGACGGGGTTTCACCATGTTAGCCAGGATGGTCTCGATCTCCTGACCTAGTGATCCGCCCGTCTCGGCCTCCCAAAGTGCTGGGATTACAGGCTTGAGCCACCGCGCCCGGCCTATAATTGATTTTTCTTAGCACACTTGTCAGTTTCTACTTATTTGAACAAATTACATAGAATTGCTAAGCCTTGGTTTCCTCATCTGAATAATGGTTGAAGGACTGAATGTTTATGAAGCTCAAGTCACTGAATATTAAAGGCGAGTATATAACAACCAAAAATATGTACTTAGTTGTTTCCATAGGCCAGGTACAATGATAAACTATAAGCACAGAGTAATAAATAAAATAGCCACCACTTCTTCCTTTGTGAACTCACAACTAGTAGTAAATGCAAGTAAAGCCCTTAGTACGTAACAGGTGGTCAATAAGTGGCCGATGATGATGATGATCGTGAAGTTGAAAGCAATTATTTCATTTTACTTATGGGAAAGCTGAGTTTCATAAGGTTGAAGTGATTTTCTGAAGCTGTTAGAGGGAATTTCCAGTACAGATAAGACTAGACTGATGGATCTTGAATTTATAATACATGTCAAATATAAATTTGTGTTACAATTTGTAATCCACTGCACCATGCCACCTCATCAGACCCAATTTCTTTTCTTTCTTTCTCTCTCTCTCTCTCTTTCTTTCTTTCTTCAGTCTCACTCTGTCTCCCAGGCTGGAGTGCAATGGCATGATCTCGGCTCACTGCAACCTCTTCCTCCCAGCTTCTAGCATTTCTCCTGTCTGTCCTGAGTAGCTGGGATTACATGCACCCGCCACCACGTCCAGCTAATTTTTGTACTTTTAGTAGAAACATGGTTTCACCATGTTGGTCAGGCTGGTCTTGAACTCCTGACCTCTGGCGATCCACCCCTCTCAGCCTCCCAAAATGCTGGGATTACAGGCATGAGCCACCATGCCTGGTCTATTTTCAATACATATTTCTGGGAGAAAAATAGTTGGTTACCCTTAAGTAAGTCTCAATATTACTTTTGGAAATCTCTGATTTCACTTTTTGTAACATTCACTGGTATTGGCTAAATATAACTAGTCTGGGAAGCTATTGAGGTTACTAATCTTCCAGCCTATTGATGAGCCAAAAAGAAAACCAAACATAGGCCGGGCGCGGTGGCTCAAGCCTGTAATCCCAGCACTTTGGGAGGCCGAGACGGGCGGATCACGAGGTCAGGAGATCAAGACCATCCTGGCTAACACGGTGAAACCCCGTCTCTACTAAAAACTACAAAAATCTAGCCAGGCGAGGTGGCGGCGCCTGTAGTCCCAGCTACTCGGGAGGCTGAGGCAGGAGAATGGCGTGAACCCGGGAGACGGAGCTTGCAGTGAGCTGAGATCCGGCCACAGCACTCCAGCTTGGGTGACAGAGCGAGACTCCGTCTCAAAAAATAAAAAAAAAATAATAAAGAAAACCAAACATACATAAAACTACCTGTAGATGGGGAGATGAGAGTTCTTAGTCACTAATTTAGAGCTCAAGGAGAAAGCAAAGATTTTGAAAGTGCACTCTTCTGAAATGAACCTCCGTCCAAAGGATGAGTGGATTTACCTGTCCTTCTAAATTTCTTGCAAACAAAGATAGGACAGCTTTTGAGAAATTAATGTCTATTTCTATTTCTAGATAATAAAACAGTGATTGACATTATGATATTCTCTTTTAGTCCAACGATTACTTCTCAAAAAGGCCTTTAAAGGCCAGAAAAAAAGTAGAATATTTTAAGTTCAGCTGTTTATTTAGAAATGGGTTCAATAACAACAGTCTTTATGCCACATCACAATTCTTTCAAACAGCAACAAAAAGAAAAACCCCCACACACAACAAGCGCGAACTTTGTACTTAAACATTAGTTTCTTGGAACAGGGGGAGCAGGAGTGCTTACCTGCTGAAGGTTTACAAAGGAAAAGCTTGGGTGGGGCTGGGAGGTGGCTATATATTGGCATATGTTTCCTCTGGGACAGAAATATCTTGACTTTATATAGCCTATCTTTCAAAGGCTTCGTGTCAAACCCACATTGCTGACCTCATTTAATTCTATTCAAACCAGGGTTTGTTCTTAACCTCCTCAACCAGATCAGCCTGCTCAGAGTACAAAAGACAGGGTAGTGAGGGCTCCTAATGAACGATGAATCTGCTAACAAGCTTCAGATGCTGATTAGGTCTACTGAATCTGAGGAGTTTAAGTTGGTTTCTGGTTCCTTCAAAGGTTGGCCACATATTCATATGGGCCAGAAATTCCTCCCTGTGTTTCACTGTGAGAATCAAGCATCCTCCACCAAACTGAAGGCACTGGAAAAGAAGATCGTCCCTGGAAGTAGTCACATTATCACGCTAACTCTACACTCAGGCCCATCAAGGAAAGCACCTGTAGCACAGCCTCATATTCTGTCTACTTAGCCCTTACACACTCAAAACTGGTTTTGCATCTTCCTCACCTCAATCCCTTCTTACAAAACAGCTTATGAATCTATGAATGATTTATCTAAAATATGAATATTTTCATGTTTGAAATACTTTTTTTTTTGAGACGGGGTTTTGCTCTTGTTGCCCAGGCTGAAGTGCAATGGCGCAATCTTGGCTCACCGCAACCTCCGCGGGTTCAAGTGATTCTCCTGTCTCAGCCTCCTGAGTAGCTGGGATTACAGGAATGCACCACCAAGCCTGCTAATTTTTTGTATTTTTAATAGAGACAGGGTTTCTCCATGTTGGTCAGGCTGGTCTCAAACTCCTGACCTCAGGTGATCCACCTGCCTTGGCCTCCCAAAGTGCTGGGATTACAGGTGTGAGCCACCATGCCCAGCCTGTTTGAAATACTTAATAGACTCCTACAAAATTTTAACTTCCCCAACTAGCTTTCAAGTCGTTTTGTAGTCTAGCTCCAACTTTCCTACTCATTCTTAGTTCCAACCACACCTCCACCATCAAATACATCCAGTTCTTTCCCAGAACTCACATCTCAGAGCATCTGCCCTTACTTCCTTAGCCTGAAAGGCTGGTCCTGCCTTTGAGTCTTCCATTAAGATTTAATTCTAGCAACTTCGGCTCCATGACATATCTCACTTTTCCACATCACTACTTGTTTGGCACAAACCATTTCCCTTTATTTCCTACATCATTAGTCTCCCAAATCAGCAAAATAGAATATAGCCCATCTAAAGATCTAAAATTTAAAACTCTTGAAATATACAAAGTTTTAAATTAACAAAATTGTAAATCTCCTTTCATTCTGTTACACATCTCCTAAATACTATTTCTCTTACCCCACATTTCTCTTTCTATGATTCACAGTAAAATTTATTGCATCTTCTAAACCAGTGTTATCTACTTTGTCTCCTACACTTCACCCATTGGTTCGCTGCAGTCTAGCTTCTATACTCACCACTCCACCAAAATTAATCTCATTAAGGTCACCATCAACCTAAAAGTTGCTAAAGCTGAGCATAATGTAAAAATCCTCATCTTGCTAGACTGCCTTGAAGCATATAAAGAAGTAGCCCCCTTCTTTCTTCTTGCAGTCCTCCCTCTCTTGACTTCCATGACATCATGTCATCCTAGTCATCTGGGCTCCTCCCCCACAGACTCATTTGAGGTCTTCTCCTTCCCTAACTCTACATGGAATGTCGCCAGACTTCAGGGTTAGATGGGGACCCCTTTTTCTTTTCCACCTACAGTTTCTTATCCTGTCTCAGTTTCTAAATAAAAAGTGTTAAAACCTCTATGTGCCAATGACTGAAACATTTATAGCCTTAGATATGACCTCTTCTCTGAATCCCAACTGCCTAAAATTATATCCCTACTAAATATCTACCTATTTAAAGGCATCACAAAATCATCAAAAGATATCAAAAAACATATCTAAAACAAACATCCTGATTTCTCCCCACATTCCCTTTTTCTCCACCTTAGTAAATGACAACACCATAGCTTAACAATGACCAAACCAAAACCTTCCCAGTCACCTGCCCTATTTTTTTTCAGCTCACCCTTTAACACCACACAAACTCCATCAGTACACCTCATAGGCTGCTTTTCCCTGGGACATTTCAAATAGATCTACTTTGTTCTATCACTACCACCCTAATTCAAGCCAACATCACTACTGCAATTCTCACTTAACCAGCCTATCTGCTTCTCTTTTCTCAACCATTTGTTTCCCAACTATCCCTCCTTCAGAACATAGCTATAGTGCTCTTCTAAAAACATAAACTGCACCATGCCATGCCCCTCATCTAAAACTCCTCAATGGCTTATCATCTCATGTGGAAGAGTTCAAAGTCTGTATCCAGGCCTACAAGCCCCTGCTTTACCCCTCCATCTCCTGTTACTGTCCTCCTTGCTCACGACCTTCCATTCATGCATGTATTCATTCATTCATTCATTAATTCATTATTCGTTCATTCATCTAGACATCTATCCACACAAGTGTCTCTTCCTTAAATAAGCATCCAAGAACCTGAACTTGATGTTCACATTTTCTGAAATATCTCTTTCCTGGCTTTTCTCATGACCTCTTCATTATTTAGCAGTCATTTCAAATATTACTTTCTCAAACAACAAGCAGTTAGCTCACATTCTAATTCTCCATCCCCAATGCAAAGTAGCATATCATATTGTTTTATTTCCTTTATAGTAGTATTCACTATCTTAAATACTTTTTAATTTTATTTAAAATAAATAAAACAAAATAAAAAATAAAAAATAAATTTATTTATTATTGTTCCCTGCTCCCATACAACCAACACAAGTTTTATGGAAGATGTTTCAAAGTGCATCTTTTCCATTAGGATCAAGAAAACTACCTGGCTGTCCGGGCGCAGTGGCTCAAGCCTGTAATCC
>NW_016817872.1:408713-411854 GCF_001698545.2 Rhinopithecus bieti | reverse complement strand
GAAAACTACCTGGTTATATTATGTCATGTTTAAAAATACATGAATAAGTGAATAAATGAATGAATGATTTTGTACAGCTCTTGAATTCTCAGATATTTCTGGCCCTTGTCTTACTTTAATTAATATCCCGAATACTTAGGATAGTGTCAGTCTCATAGCAGGTACTCAGTAAATGATGAATTAACAAAGTTCTTTTGGAGCTTTAGAATCTCTGTTATCAATGATTCTGAAGATGTCGCAAACATGATTTCAATCTGCTTTAGTAGTATTATGTAAAAATTTTTATGAAAATATTAATTAGAAAGAGCCCAGAGCATAAATCCAAGCACATATTAGGGAGAAAATTCAATTCTATACGAATTGTCTCACAATATATTTTTTTTCCTATGAGACATCATGCCTCACCATCTGTCTTAAATATTGTTTTATTTTCTATCCTAACTGCATTTGAAAAGAAATGGAATATCTGGATAGGAAAGGTAGCACATATTAGACTAAAATTTAATAAAGAGACTTGACAGTCTTATGAATTGGAACTTGAAGATGCTTTTACATCACCTTGAATTTAGTATAGTAATTTGAATGGCTTAAAAAGATTTTAAGCAAAGATAGTAATCCTTATAAATGACAATGCAGCCAACAGAGCAGAATGTTCAAAGCCCTAAATGACTTTCAGCCAGTTCTCTTTCGGGTTTCAATGATATCTCAAGATATGAAAGGGGGGTAAAATCCAGTGCTACATGAATTATATAGCAGCCAAGAGATAGGCCGGCATTCTAACCACAAACAGAAGGAAGAGCAATACCTAGGACCCAAAGGTCTATAAAAGTATGGGCAGGAAATAACGAAATGAAATTTGGCCTGGATAATATAAGCTAATAAATGGGAAAAAAAAATCCAAAACATTGATATGCAGAGAGTGTGCAAAAAGTGGCAAAGAAAGAGGGTAATAAAAGATGGCAAACTACAAAGGGAGTTTCAGCAGTTTTAGTGTGATTGTATCTCCATATTTAAAAAAAGACAGAGAGAGAAGGAAGAAAGAAAGGGAGAGAGAGAAACAAATGGGACACTTTCTCAAACCCTGCAGCCTGCTACAGTAATGGGCAGGGAGTCAAGGGAACTGGAGATTAGAATAGATACCCTGATCAACCCTATGACTTTGAACAAGTCACTTTCCCTCTCTGGGCTGCTGTTTCCCCTTGTATAGAATAATAGTTAAATCAAGTAGCTTTGTGATCCCTTTTAGCTGTGTCACTCTAAAATATATTTGGTTCTTGACATTTCCCCTTTGATCACTAAATCAGTTATTCAGTTAAGAGGGAAAACATGAAAAAAAAAAAAAAAAAGATGGGAGAAACATGATCAGCAAAATGAAGATCGAGAAGGATGTAGATGATGAACTCATTCCGAAAAACACGCAGAGAACTATAACGAAAAGCAGATGGAATAAAGGGCCAGAAGTTAAAGTGTCTGCCTCAACTCTGTTGCTAACTTACTTTCATGGTACCAGTAACATACATCATCATTCTGCATCTGATTCTTTTTGCTTATTAAAAAAAATGACAGTATTACTTTTCCTACCCCTTTTAAAAAGTGGGTGAAAAGATAAAGTAAAATAATGCTATGAAAACTAAAACTACTCAAACATAAAACTATAAGTAGTGTTGTTTTCACATTTTACTTTTGCAGATACAATCCAGAATTCATGTCCCCAATTATCAAATGGCTTTTCTAATTTTTTGTTTAGGTTTTAGCTCAGCCATTACCTTCTCATTGAGGACTTTTCTAAACACACTATCAAAAAATAGTTTTCACCTTCACTACAATATCTATACCACTAGTCTATTTTATTTCCTTCATAGCATGATCTAACTTCTTCAAATGTTTACTTGATAATTTTATTCTCTCTAAAACAGAATGGCAACTCCGTGAGAGCAGAAACATAGGCTGTTGTGTGCATTGTTGCATTCAGATACTAACACGTTGAAGATAATCACAAATATTTGCTGAACGAATGAACAGTTTAACACTGCAAGGTTCTCTAGACATTCTGTATGATTCTAGTTCCTATGCTTCTCTGTGTAAAAGTGGCAACTGAAACTTAGAAAGATTAAGAAACTCACTGAATGCTGCAAAATCATTAGAGGTCAAGGGTTCTGACTGGTTGATTAAGGCTTATTATACAAATACTGGGAATATTCAATGTCAAATGAAAATTGCTCCGTGAGAAATGCATGTTTGTAAGCATTAAAACAAGGCATGCAAAGGAAAGTCTGTCTGTCTGTCTGTCTATCTATCTATCTATCTATCTATCTATCTATCTATCTATCTATCTGCATATCTGTTCTGCAATCCAGTAAAACAAGCAGCCCATCAGTCTGATAAGGCATGCATAAGACTCCAGCAAAGAAGGAAGCTTGGACAAGTGGATGCTATGTCTACCAGTGGGCCAAGTACTCGAGGATGAGTCAGGCACCACGTGAAAACCAAGCCAGTTACCCCAATCTGGCATAGCTGGTTGTGACTAAGGTGACCGCAGCATGCTATGTTCTTGGTAGGGTTCCCATGCAGAAACCGGAGTGTTAAAATGGATCCCTCCCACCCTGAGCTCTGACTGGTTTGGTTCACTTCAAAGACCATCCTCCTGCTGTATGGTTTAGATAAGTCTAAAAAGATGAGCCATTCAAGCCACAGTGTCTTCTATCTCCAAGCTGGTGAGACACGCTGCAGTCCTCTAAAGAACAGAAAAGAGAGGGTGCACAGGATTGCTCTTGGGTAAGTTTTCTTTCTCTTATGTAAGGAATGGGTTACTCTTCAGCCCTTAGAATAAAATGCTATAACTTAAATCTACATTTTCTGATTTGTATCGCTTAACTGTAATTTTCTTCTTTAACAAGGTGTGTACATGTCTTTCCCATCTCTCAATAAGAAGAGGGAAAGTAGGGAGAGAAGGAAGGGAGGGAGGGAAGAAGGAAGGAGGGAAGGAAGAAGCAAGCAGGGAGGGAGGGAGGGAAGAAGGAAGGAGGGAAGGAAGAAGCAAGCAGGGAGGGAGGGAGGGAAGGAAGGAAGGAGGAAAGGAGGAGAGAGACAGAAATAAATTGATCCTAAATCATTTCTCTTTTTCTTTTTCTTTTTTTTGAG
>NW_016817872.1:324847-408274 GCF_001698545.2 Rhinopithecus bieti | reverse complement strand
TTTTTTTTTTTTTTTTTTTTTTTTTTTTTTTTCCACACAGAGTCTCGCTCTGCCACCCGGCTGGAGTTCAGTGGCCTAATCTCAGCTCACTGCAACCTTCGCCTCTGGGGTTCAAGCGATTTTCTTGTCTCAGCCTCCCAAGTAGCTGGGATTACAGGCACACACCACCGTGCCCAGCTATTTTTTGTATTTTTAGTAGAGACAGGGTTTCACCGTGTTGGTCAGACTGGTTTTAAACTCCTGACCTCGTGATCTGCCCACCGCAGCCTCTCAGAGTGCTGGGATTATAGGCATGAGTCATTGCGCCTGGCCTGGTCCTAAATCTTAAGACTTAACTAGGAACATTTGAAAATATCAGTCAAAACCATTGTCCTTTTTGATCAGAGATGATAAGAATAATCATAACTATTCATGTTCACAAAAAGTTCCAAGAAGCAGTGGTCACTCTGAAGTCAGTTTCCGCCAAATGAAGGGTGTGTTTGCCCAAACAAAAGCATGAGACTGCCGATTGAGTCACTGGCTATAGATTCCAAGCTAGGGGCCAGAGAAGTTGTCTCCAGTCCTAGCTGGACCAGTCATGGCTGAAGAGGCCAATTCTGGGCCACTGATGTGGTAGGATATGGTCAAAGAACAGGACCCTGGATAGGCACCAACCCTGAGCAATAATCATATAGGTATGAAGATGTTTAACCTGAAGAAAAGAAGTATCAGGAAGGACACAGTGGAAAACTCTTCTAACAAAGTCCAGTTGGTATAAAATTGAAAGTGTTTGCCTTAGAACATACTGAGTTATTCATTCAACTTTTCCTGACAGAAGCTTGATGATGATTGACAAGGTGTACAAGGTCCCTGCCTGATTCTGCAAGCTTCTCTCTTCTCCGGACACAAATTGTCGTTGCCCCAAGTGGACCATATTCCCTCTCACCTCCCCACCTTTGCAGAAGCTTTCTTCAAATCCCCAGAGCTGCCTTTTCTATGGCTAGTCCCCATTTGTCCTTTATTCACAGTTTAACCTCTCAAAAAAACCTGTCTGGAAATCCACCCCCAGAAGGGCTAATGGCCCCTTGCTAAATCTTCCTATAGCATCATCCACTTCCCCAATTAAAATTGTATTTAGCGTATTTGTGAAATGAATAACTGGATAACTTTCTTCATGCTGGGCACTGTGCTAAATGTTTCAAATACATAATGCATTCAATTCCAGAAGAGCCTCGTGTTGTTTGGTACTATTATTATCCCCATTTTACAGACAATGAAATTGAGGTTTCAATAGGGCAAGTCATTCCCATGCTGTCCAGTTAATCTATTTTGTATGGACGTGGATATTCAGGAGAATCTGATGAGGTGGGTTGATCTGATTCTCTCTGGGATGCCCTACGATTTGGTATTACATGGGGGCTCAGGGGCCTGATGGAGCTGTGATCACAACCTGGCTTTCCACTAATTAGCTGGTGTCAATGGCCAGCACACTTTAGCCCTGAATCCCAGTTTCCTCTTTGGCAAATTGGTAAAATAATGACTATCTTCCCAACTGTTATGAGGATAGAAAAAAATGAGAAGCTGTTGAGAAAGCACCGAGCACCATATCCAGCATTTAAAAAACAATTTTTTTAAAAGTAAAAGATCAGGAGTTTCCCTTTCCTTAAAGGAAGTAATCTGTCTCTGCTACCTTGTGCCACAGTTAAACTGCACAGGCTCAATAACTTATGTTTTGGTTAAACGTTTTTAATTTTTTTAGAGTGAAATCCGAGTTTTTGTTGGCAAGTGATTGAACACGCTGGGCCCAGCCTCCAGGCCCACAGTCCATTAGGAAATTTACGAGGCGAGATGGGGACCTTCAGCTCAAGTACTCCCTTCAGAGGCAGTACTTACAAAGCCATCAATTTCCTTAACAAAGAGCATTGGCTTAAATGCCCCTTAAAGCAGTGTTATTTACACAGCTATCCACTTCCTTTTGAATTCTCTGCCTGGGGGGTGGCAGACCTGCAGTTCTTTCCAGCTACGAGTTAATTAGGCTTTCTCTCCAAATGGAAGCAAGCCGCAGACTGAGATTTGGTATTAAAAAGCAGCTCAATTTGGGGCCATCCGAGAGTCTTATGGGGTGATCCAAATACCACCAAAATCACTGGTTCCACCCACCCATTCTTCTAAAATTCTAAAGCCTTTGGACCTTACCAAAGAGTAATGCCCTCTGTCAGTACAGAGATAGAGAAGGAAAGGCAGCGTTTGAGCCGTTCTCTACTTAGTAAAAGCCGCCTCAAAAAAGTACTGCTGGCTAAGATAAGGTACTTTCTACCTTTGCAGTCTATCGATATAGTAAAATTAACGTTTTAAAGAAGCCCCCACCCCTTTTGTGGCAGAACTAGGATTTGGATACAAGCAGCCCAGTTCTGGGATCTGAGCATGAAACCACCACCCCGAGCCACCTGACCCAAGAAACCTGCCCGAGATGACAGCTAAGGGGGAAAGTCTCCTATTCAAACAGGATTGTCTGACTCTAAAGACCAGCAAGGCTCAACTACACTTTCTTGCCTGAAAAATCAAACTGTCTCTTAAGAAATACATCCTTCTTTTACTCATTTATCCTATATTTACTGAACTGCAAGTTATTTTTCAGTCCCTGGACTAACTCCTGGGAAATCAGATGATTTAAAGCAGGTCTCAGCGCTCCAAGAACTCAGGTCCTAGTGAGAGGGGAGAGATATGTAAATGATGACTGCACAGGATTCTGATCTGAGGTACAAGATACTGTGGGAGCACAGAGGAGGGACCTCCACTCCAATCTTACCCAGATTTGAGGTTTCCCTTAGGACACAACACCTGGGTTTTATCTCTCAGAGGAGGAATGGATGGTGGGGAGCACATTCCAGCAGGGGGACACTGTGAGCAAATGAGGTGAGGCCAGAAACAAGGTCGGAGGTATAAAGTATAAGACGGTGTTGGAGTATAAAATGCAAATCCTGGCCGAGGTGGGCGGGTCACAAGGTCAAGAGATGGAGACCATCCTGGCCAACATGGTGAGACTCCATCTCTACTAAAAATACAAAAATTAGCTGGTTGTGGTGGCGCGTGCCTATAATCCCAGCAACTCGGGAGGCTGAGGCAGGAGAATCGCTTGAACCCAGGAGGCGGAGGTTACAGTGAGCCGAGATAATGCCACTGCACTCTGGCCTGGCGACAAAGCGGGAATCTGTCAAAAAAAAAAAAAAAAAAAAAAGCAAATCCTGGGCTCAAATCATGCAAGGCCTTGAATGCCACAGTAAGGAATGCGAATTTATCTCAAGGGCAACATGTAGCCACCTGACACTCTCAATTGGAGAGCAACAAAAGGTGTCTGCACTTTAGGAAGCTTGCTCTCACCTATGGGCAGGTAGATTGGGGCAAGGAAAAAAATGAACAAGCACCCTGTTCATTTTATAAGTGTTCTCTTGTAAAAGCCTAATCAGGAGCTGAAGGGGGCCTCAGGTAGGATAATGATCATAGGGAGAGAGAGACTGATTTGGACGAAGACAAGATAACGTTTTCAAAGAAACATGGGAAGAATGGCAATTATTTGGATGTGGGAAATGGCAGAGAGGGAAGAGTTATGGATGTTTCCCAAGCTTCTGTTTAAATGTCTGGTTGGCTACTGGCGCCACCAGTTGAGATTAGGAAAAACACTTGCAGCAGGTCTGGAAAGAAAGATGGCAAGCTTTTTGTAAGATGTGTTGAATGTGAGTTCCCATGGGGCGTCCAAGTAGAGCAATTAGATATACAAGTTCATGGGTCAAAAAAAAAAAAAAAAAAAAAAAAAAAAAAAAAAAAGGTGCAGACTAAAGATAGAGATTTTGGAGTCATACAAGGAGAGAATGGAGAATGAGAGTGTGCCTGTTATGGAACATTGGAGACTGCTGATACTTAAAGAGTAGGTGAAAGAAGGTCTGTGGAGGGATGGTCAGAGAAGTTAAGAAAAACAGAAGAGGCTAACACTTCACAGGTACCAGGAGTTCTGAATTTCAAGAAAGAGCCAGATAAGACAAAAGAGAAAACTACTGAAATATTTCTGTTTGAACATACTATTTAATAGAATCTCATGCATGGCTTCCCTAAAGAATGATTCTCAAATTTCTGCTCAGTCTCTTCCAGGGACAGACAGGTCACTCTCTACTTGTGAGTAAGAACTAGATTATTACTTTTGTAATAATCTTTGTCTTACTTTTGTTAGCCATAATAATAAATATCTGTTGATCACTTTCTGGAAGACAGGAACTGTCAAAAACACAGCCATCCTTGGTGCCTAGCATGAACCTGTCATGTAAGAGGTGCTAAATAAATAAAAGCCTATGTGATGAATGAATAAATTTATAAATTAATAAAACAATATATCATAACAATCCTATGAAGTGAAGAAAGCACTCTTATTTCTCAGGTGGAAAAAGGTATTTGGGGGATGAAGCCTGAGGCAGACAAGTGGTCCTTGTGCTTCGGGGCAGGTCAATCAGCTTTTCCTCTCTCCCTGTCCCTTTAGAAGTTCTCTTGGCAAAAAGCACACGGACAAATGGAAAAGGGATTTCAGACTCTCGTGCGGCCCCTTCCTTGGTAATGAGGCTGAACTCGAGTTATATACGTGGTTTTGGACTCCTAAACTGAGGGACCAGCTCCAGCCAGGACTTTTCAGAGTCCTGCCAATGGTGGCTGATGTTTAATTTAAACTTATGGATAATTTGGGCTGAGTTTCTGACTGCTGTTGAAAGCTAAAATTTCCCTGATCTCTCTTTGGGTCAGTTTGCCAAGAGTATTTTGTTGGCTCTTGAAGAGCATCCCATTCAGGGAGGTTGATCTTTTTTCAAATACTGCTCTCATCATGTCATACCTCTGCCCAGAAACTATTGCTTGCTATGGGGTAAGAACTGCCCACTCATCCCCCTGTGACTTCTCTGGGGTAGCTTCCTTTAGGACTGGTGCACTCACTGTATAAAGAAAAGCCCTCTGTCTGGACCTTTATAGTGGCAGAGTGTCAAACCTGCTCTTATCTGAGTCCCACTGTCCAGAAATCTTTCCCAGGCTCACCAACCCCCTACCAGGGGCTTTCCACTGCTGGGGGGTGGGGGGTGGGGGCTCTAACACCAATCCCTTCATATCTTTAATGACCACTGCCTTCTGTAGCCCTCCAACAAAGGTTTCTGTTGCTTAACCCTGCATTGCATGGAGCTTTGTATGCAGCAGGTGCTTAATATAGACAAAAATCAGTGTGAACCTGGTCACATGCATTTTAGACTGATTGCAGGACCACCATGGTTGCTGCATGGAGGAGAAAGAAAAGCAACCGTGTGCTTGAGGGCAGAGCGACAGGCACTGGACTTAGGCTATTTTATCTTTCTTCCAGTAAGTTAAAATGAAAAAAAAAAAAATATAACAACTCAGTCCTTTAATAACTATTATAATTTCTTATTTGCTTTATATTAACATCTCTTTGGTACTTAATCAGTATTGGCCTAGAGAAAGTTGGTGGTTTTTAGTTTCTTCCTCTGTTAAGTATTTAATGATCTGTAAACAAACACTTCAGACAGTGTTTCTTAAAAAGACCCTGGGATCCTTTTGTTATGTGAAGATTTCTTTAGCTCCGTGCATTGTTTCCCCTTCTCATTATCTGTTTGCTGCTAGGCTGTTCAGCTCTTGAGAGTACACACTTTATTAGATAACCTTAATGATGGAGATGTAGCATAAATTAGTAGTTAAGCCTGAGGGCTTAAGAGCCAGAGACTTCCAGGGCTAGAATCCCTTACTGGGAACGTAACATCTCTGCGCCTCCATTTCTTTACTTATAATGCCTGTATAATGTTAAAACTACCTCATAGGATTAATGTGATTAACCAGTGGAATTAATAGACAAAAAGCTTGAGTGAATTTTATCCAATTAATTTAATTAAATTAATAATTTGAGTTATGTATACTACTATGACTTTTGTCTGAGATGGTGAGATGGAAAAAGGGTGGAAATATATGCAGTCTATACAGTTGGCCCTCCATATTCATGGGTTCTCCATCTGTGAATTCAAGAGATGCAAAATAAAATTCTATCTTTGCTAAACATGTATAGACATTTTTTCTTGTCCTTATTCCCTAAACATTACAGTATAACAACTATTTATGTAGCATTTACATTGTATTAGGTATTATATGTAATCTAGCGATGATTTGAAGTATACAGGAAGTTGTTCATAGGTTACATGCAAATACTACTCCATTTTATATCAGGGAATTGAGCATCCACAGATTTTGGTAATCACAGAGGTCCTGGCAGAAATCCCCCAAAGATATTGAGGATTGACTGTATATTTCTTACTGGCTCTTTCTTGTTCTAAAGGTTTCATATTTTGGAGGAGGTCATCTGGTGACTTTAGTTTTGAAGTTGGGCAGATCTTGGTTCAAATCTCAACTCTGTCACTTAATAAGCACCTGCTTTGAATAAGCCACTTCATCTTCTTGAGCCCCAATTTCTCCTCATGTAAAATGGGGATAATGGCCCCACCTTCCTGTAGCCTTGGGAAAATCAAGAGGATGGTTAAGTGGAGTGTGAGGCAGCTGGCCTGGCATAAGATGCAGCACTCAGGAAGATTTTGCTTGTCTGGTGGGTGGTTTCCTAGCTCAATAAATATTTATTGAATGGAGGCCACATTCTCAAAAGTCACTGAAACATTTGCGGGCTCTGTTGTGTCACCTGGAACATGGTGTTAACAATGCCTGGCAGCCAGGGGTGCTGTGGGTTTGAAATGAGCTACTGCAGCAGGTTCTCCATAAATATGAACACATTCCCTTCCACTGGTCAGGGGAGGATCCTGGATGCTGCCTGAGCCTTTTGGACGGTCATCTGTTTGGGTTGCTCTGGCCACCCTTTTTAGCCTCAAAGTGTCATTTGCTTCAGTGTCTCAATGATTGGCTCAAGTTGGATGTTGGGACACGAGGGTAGATGGTATGGCTTCTTCCCTTGAGGGTAAGGGACACAGATGTGGAAGTAAAATACATGAGGAGTCAGTGAAATTATAGCTATGCTGGTATAGACTCAGGAGGGAGATGGATGAAATGATTCTCACTCCTTGCTCTCTCTCTCTCATCTGCGTTATTCTGCCCAACAGGCTATACTTTTACCCGCTTATACAGCCATCTCTAGGTATCTTTGAAGCATTGGTTTCAGGACCCCCTCAGACACAAAAATCTGAAGATATTCAAGACCCTTGTACAAAGTCCCTTAGTATTTGCCTATGACCTATGCACACCCTACCGTGTACTTTAAATCATCTCTAGATTACTCATAACACTTAATACATTGGAAATACTTTATTGTTTTTCTGTTTGCTCTGTTTTTAAATTGTTGTAGTGTTATTATTTATTTAGTCAGTTTCAAATATTTTGTATCTCAGATTGGTTGAATCTGAGGATGTAGGATCCGAGGATATGAAAGGCCAACTGTATACTCATCCACCTCTGCCAGCAGTCAACAACTTTTCAGTAAAGGACCAGATGGTAAATATTTTGGCTTTGTGGGCCATACAAGATTTCTGTTGGAATGACTCAGCTCCGCCTTTGTAGTGGCAAAGATGTAAACAAAGGAGCATAGTTGTGTTTCAGTAAAACTTTGTCTACGAAACCAGGCAGCAGGTTGGGTTGGCCATGGGTGGTGGTTTACTGATGCCTGGTTTGTACAAGTATGCACATGGCTATTATGCCCAGGGCAGGGCTTGGTAGAGAGTGTAGAAGGCACACACTTGAGTCTCCTTCTCCTTCCTTCATGCCGTAAATAGCAGCCTCACCATAGTCCTCAAGGGCCTGAGAAATCAGAGCCTGCTAGACTTCTGCCTCATGCCTCCTTTGTTCACTACAGTCCAGCTATGCTGACTTCCTTTTCCCTCTTCAAAAGTTCTTCTCTGCCTTGGGAATCGAATAGTCTGAACTTCTTGCAATCCTTGCTCGGTTACCTGTTCCGTATCTCCCTAATGGGTTCACATACTACTAACCCTCAAGTCTCAGCTTAAATGTCAAATCTTCAAGGAGATCTCCTTGACCCCCTCAATGTAAAGGAGGCCCTTTGGTTATATACTTCTAAGTATTTCCACTTAGTGCCATTTTCAACAATGACACTAAAATAATTATTTGTGTCATTTTCCTAACCTCCCTGGCCTTCCTTTTTCACTGCTGTTTTCTTTGAAACAAGCACAGTGCCTGGCATATAGCAGGCATCAAAAAATATGAACTAAATGAATGAATGAATGACATCATCCAGCAGCCAATTTGCAGAATCTTCTGCCTGGGTCTGACTGCACATGTTGGGGCAAGCAGCTGATTTTTCCTGCAGGCTCTAGCAGTGAGGTTTTCACACTATCCTTACTGCCCATCCATCATTTTATTTTAGGCACATTACTTTTCTGTCCGAAAAGAAAAGGAGGATACAATTAGGTCTATATCCCTCACTTGCTTAATATTTCAATTTCCCTCAGGGCACTCCCTTCAAGTAGAGATCACAGCTCATGAATATTAAATGTCTCTTCCAACCCAACATGGACTCCAAGAAACAACGGAGAGCCAGGAGCTAAGAAAAGACCCTGATACCCAGCCCAGAGGCCTCTACCCTCTCCCAGGCCGCCTCAGTCATAACTGCACAGATGTACATCAAGGCACATGTATGTGCAGATGAATTTCTGGTCACTTTAAATATCACAATGAAGTCCTTGTTCTTGGCTACCCAGATTCACCTGCCTTGGACTCTGGCTGCCTTTCAAAGGCACACATCAAAGTTTGGTCTCGATTCCTCACATTCAAGCAAGCACCAAGTCGGTTCCCTGAGCCTGACCCCTTCCTGAGAGTCAGGAAGCTGACCTGGGCTGCGGGCTAGAATTCCTCCCTTCTGGCGTCAGAGGCCGTTCTGTTTCTTTTCATTCCAGCCTTGCCTCTCTGTGGGGTAGGCCTCCCGGGTTTCCAAAGGAGGTGGTAAGCCTTGGTCTGAGGCAGGATGGCAAGCTTGATCCTAACCGGTGCTGACTCAAGGGTGTTTGAATGCATCCATCAGACCTCCCTGTTGAGTACTTCAGATCTTTGGTGCTGCCCGCACGTCAGCCTTCCGCCCCATCGCCTCCTTTTCCTGCTCTTTTGTCCCCTCAGTGACCCCCTTTGACCCTTTGGGTGAAAGGAATTCCTTTCTCTTCCCCAAGCCCTGATTTCTTTTAAAATGCACCAGTTTTAAAACAATAACAACCTGGGATTTAAATCCTAAAAATCAGAGCTGAAAGCTCCCTGGGAGCTCATCAAATTCCCTCATTATTTTACAGTGGGGAAACTGAGAACTAGGAGGTTTGGTCATTTTGCAAATGGTACCACTGTAATTTAGCATCAGGATTTGGTTCAGGACCATTTTTGCAGATGATGGGTCAAATGCCTTTGCGTCACTCACAATTGAGATAGGCAACAAGGAAGGGGAAGAAGAGACGGCATTAACTGACATCCTTGATTGTCCAATAACAGTTGTTCATTGTGCTAAACACTCTATGGATGTTATCTCATTCTTTTTCTAAACAAAACTATAGGTGTTATAATTACGTCCATTTTTCAGAAGAGGAAACTGAGACTCAGAGGGATTGAGAGATGCCTAAAATGACCCATGTAGTAATTGCAACCAATAGACATTTGAACTCAAGCTCCTCTGTCTCCAACATTGCTATGACAACCTTATTAAGTGCCAAACACATTTTATGCTAAAAAAAAAAAAAAATGATTTGGCTACTGTCAATGGAGGGTGATCTGTTAAAAATAAAAATACAACCTAAAATACAGTATGACCTTCCATTGGGGGTATGAGCTTTATGCCATGGAACATTTATAGGGTGATAATAACTGAAAATGGTTGTTTCATGACTCATGAAAATGGCACAAGAACATGTGCATTCACTTTTGTTTCCTGCTGTGGTTCAATGGCACCAAACAGAAATAGTGGAAAGGAGAAACACTCTCCTGCTGTTTCAAGACTTAGTCTGGAATTGGACATAGGCTTCAGGGCAGACAAACTCTGAAGTCTCCTTCTTTGACCTACCTGGCTATATGACTTTGGATATTCACTTAAACTCTCAACGCCTCAATTTTCTGATCAGCAAAATGGTGTAATTATTTTGACTCTACAGAGTTGCTGGGAGGGTGAATGAAATCATTTTTACAAAGAGTTCTTAGCAGAAAAACTGGCAGAGTTGGGTATCTAATAAACGGAATAACTTCATGGTTAAAACGAATAGACTCTGCTTAGATGCTGTGAATCTCATGTTTGCTATTTCTCTGTGTAACTGTAGGCAAGTTACTAAATCTCTCTGAACCACAGTTTTTTCCTCTACAAAACAGGGATAACATTATTTATCTCATAGGGTTTCTGGGAAGATGGATACAACTTCTGAATTAATCATATTAATTGTTCGGGCGTGGTGGCTCACGCTTGTAATCTCAGCACTTTGGGAGGCCAAGGCAGGCAGATCACTTGAGGTCAGGAGTTCGAGACCAGCCTGTCCAACATGGTGAAACTCTGTCTCTATAAAAAGTAGCAGGGTGTGGTGGAATGCATCTGTAATCCCAGCTACTTGGGATGCTGAGGCAGGAGAATCACTTGAACCCGGGAGGTGGAGGTTGCAGTGAGTCCAGATCATGCTACTGCACCTCTGCTGGGTGACAGAGTGAGATTCTGTCTCAAAAAAATAAAAAATTAAAATAAAAAATAAAATATTAATTATGACAATAATAGCATCAGTAGCAAACACATCTACTGACATACTTGTCAGGTGTCACCATTTTAAATGCTTTACAAATATAAACTTGTTTTTCCTTGCCGGTGTTAAGAATGCCACCAATCTAGCTGACGTATTATCACCCTCGTCATCGCCCCAAACACTACCACCATGACCCCCACCTATATTCCTCTTTCTTTTTCTTCTTTCATAGGCCTGCCTTCAAGTCAAGGGAAGCTTTATTTCAAAAACGTGTTCTGGGGAAAGTTACTACGTTTTCCACGGAGGGAGGTCTGATTGAATACATGCAGTCTGGAGAAGTTTTATTTTGTTTTCTTAATTTTACTTTTTTTAAGGTGAGAGGTGGATCATCTATTATGATTTCACATTGTTAGAAAGAAAAATAATAATAAATGCAACTCCCAGCAGAGCCCACTCTTCCCCCTCTCCTCCAGCAGATGCTGTTTTCCTTTTCAGTCACTGTTGTTCTAAAGTCTCATCGGAACCTCCACTAAGAAGACGGGGCGATTCATCTTCTTGTTTTCCTTTCTCGCCTTGGCTCAGAGCAGGCCAGAGCAGCCTGACAGAGGGGCCACAAGGCTCGGTGAGCCCCTGCCCCTCCCAGCAACTGGTGGGGAGGCGGACCGATTCTTCTCCCCCGCTTGATGTGCCTCACAGAGGAGGGGAGGGAGCTGGGGCTGGGGGTTGCTAATTGAGTTACTGGCCTTGGCTCTAGGACAGGGCTGGGGATGCTGTGTCAGGGATCACAAAGTGATGCTAACGGCAAGAGTAGGGGAGAGAAGAGGAGTGTGGAGGGAGGGAGAAAAAGAGACACACAGGGAATGCCTCCACATCTGGGAAAGACGACGTGGGGGTCCCTTTCGCTTTGTTTTCTTAAGTATGTATCAGCGTCAAGCAGGATTTGAAACCTAAAGCCTTTAAATAGCTGTTTGACAAATCAGAGATTCCTCAGTATCAGGTGAGGGAAGAAGCTTTAGAGTCCTCAGTCCAGTCTCCCTAATTTCACAAAGGGAAAAACTGAGACTCTGAGATGCTAAGCTGCAGCCAGGAGGCCTCTAGGTCTAAACTAGTACCTGGACCCGGCTATGCTGAAGAATACAGGGTGGGAAGTCAAAACAGAACATGAGGGCGTCTCCACAGCTGCATCTCCTGTAATGCACTAGATTCCATCTCAGAAGGTAGCACGCTTCCAGCACCAACTAAAGATATATTACAAAGTATAACCCCTTTTGGGGACCCTTCACATTTTGTCTGACTAATTTGACTGTTACCCCACCTCCTTCAGCTTTTATCAGCAGCCTGTCTGTAGTTTATGACTCAGTGCTTTAGAGACAGAATTCCCAATGCTGTGAACAATGCCTGCAGCCAGTGCCTGTTGCGGGGAGTTATCATTTTACTGATACCACATTTTTTCACTGAAACCTCAGGCCTGGTGTATGTTATATTTTTAAAAGAAGGGGAAAAAGACAAGATAACTTCCACATTGCAAGGGGATGAAGCCTGCATTGCTTGGGAGGTCATGTGGGTGGTGTTCATTTTAACAAGCAACTTATTATGTGCTGGGGGATGAGGGCACCAGGGGTGGGAAATTGAGAACGGGAAGTCCCCAGGGTGTTGCATAATAACACATTGGCACCTTGGGAATATTTCCGGATGTGTGGGCTTCTGAAACGTGAATGGGAATGTCACCATAAATCTGTCACCCACCCTAACACTGGTGTTACTCAGCCAGAGAAAACATCAGCCTTTCTAAATGGAAGCAGGAGAAGGAGAAAAAGGTGGAAGAGGTAGAGGAAGAGAAGGAGAAAAAGGAGAAGAATCAGAGGTAGAAGAAGGAGTGAAGGAAGAAGAAGAGGAGGAGAGGAAAAAGGGGGAAGAGGAAGAGGTGAAGAGAAAAGAAGAAAAAGGAAAGAATGGTGGAAGGAAAGAAGAAAGTCATTCAAATGGAGAGACAGAGGAGTAGAAAAAGCAGGGTTCTCTACTCAGACTGGAGACAGGATCACACCTCTGTGTGCTGTGTGACCTGGTGCAAGTGAAGATGTTATCAGAGACCTCAGATCTCACATATGGAAACAAGAGACCACCTGTAGTTCACAGAAAACAGAAGTGCATATGAAGAACCTATCACTTAGTGGGTATCCATAAATGGTGGTTGTTGCTGGTATCCTGTGCCCCCAACATTCCACACAAACACACACAGAGAAAAGTAATAGCTCATGTGCATCAAGCACATCCAACTTGCTAGAAATGGGGTTAAATCTCACATTATCTTACGGCAATAATTTTCAGTCAAGACTCTGAGTGACAGTCAACAAAAAACAACTTTGGATAAATCAAGGAAAACAAACAAGCAAAATTTACTCGAAGAATATTGGGTACGTATGGAACACTCTCTGGAGAGCCAGGATTGTGTGCTCTGAAACTCAATTCCAAGCCCAAGATTAGGTCCCAGAACTAGTTTAGTGAGTGGATCCAGAGCTGGTGCTGTGCATAGCTGTCTCAGCTTTGATGCTAGATGCCTTCCCTGGTACTTAGGAGGCTGGTATGGATGTGGCTACTCACACCATCCTCAGCAAATGGTGTCTACAGTATCCCTAAGTCTAAGGACTACTAGCTTCCAATTCAAAGTCTTGGGTTGGTGTGTCTGATTGGAGGGCAGAGGGAAAGCCTAGGTTTTATATACCCACACTCAAGCTACCAGGAAGACCAGGAGGAGACACTTGGATAATCAACTTCTATACTAAGGGTTGGGTTTTTCCTTATTGGAATAATTATCTCCTAAGTCTAGGAAGGAAATTCTGATAGAAAGCATCCAAAAATATTGGTAAATATCTTCCACTGTTGGGTTCTAGGACTTTTACCATTTTCTACATGAGAACACTGAGGCTTAGCCAAAGTTACACATCTAAGTCATGGTATGCCTGATCTCCTGGCTGCTATCTTGACCACTGTCTTAACAAATGCAATCATGGAAACAATGTCAACCTCAGCACAGCCTCCCACACTTGTCTCATTTCTCTGACTCTTTAAAGATTGGTCTGCTGGGAGTAAGGATTCACTGTCTATTTTTCAGCTGTTCCTTTTAGAGGAAAATCGTTTTCTAGACTTGAGCTACATGATTTGTCTTTGGAATGTAGTCCCTGGGAGCTGGGATCTCTGGAATGCCTGTATCTCTGTGAGTGCCTATAATGAGATTTTAAGTGGCCAGTGAAGGGTGTAGCTGAAGGCTTTCCTCTCACATAAACTCCACTCAACATACAGGGGTAACAGAGAGCCTTCCCTGGACACTGTCCCCACCACTGACGGTTTTGTATTCCATTCCATTAATTTGTGACATGACTTGTTTTGCAATTTTTTTTTTCATTCACCCTGAAAACCTGCAAAACCAGGAGCTATCCTTTTTTGCAGGTAACTTACCATAGTGAGCTCTGGAGTCAGGCTCTCTGGGTTTAAATTCCAGCTCCACCACTTAACTGTGTATCCTTAGATCATCACCCCATGCCTCAACTTCCTCTTTTGAAAGGGCAGTTCAGTAAAAGAGTTGTTGTGAGAATAAGAGTTTATAAATGTGCTTGGTATATAAGAAGTATTCAGCAAATATCATCATCTGCAGCAGAACACAGAATCTGGTAGAGAATAATAGTCTACAAAATGAACCTAGGAGGATCTCAGTCTCATCCTCTTGGAAACTCCCTCATCTTTTTTATTTTGTTTTGAGACAGGGTCTCGCTCTGTCACCCAGGCTGGAATGCAATGGCGCGATTTCGGCTCACTGCAACCTCTGTCTCCTGGGTTCAAGTGCTTCTCCTGCCTCAGCCTCCCAAGTAGCTGGGATTATGGGTGCCCGTCACCACTTCCAGCTACACTGTATGTTTAAAATGCAGTTTTTTGTTAATAAGAAATGGTGAACCAGATTATGATTTTCACCTACTATCTGCACCTGGCTCCAGTAAACAAGCATATAAAATATCCCAAATCCATGGAACAGTGGTTGATAAACTTCACAGGTAAAATACCAGATAATAAATATTTTAGTTTCTTTGGGCCATGAAATCTCTGCTGCCATCACTCAACTCTTTCATTGTAGCATGAAAGCAGCCACAGTCAATATGCAAAGTAATGAGTGTGACTGTGTGCCAATAAATCTTTATTTACAATTACAGGGAGTAGGCTGGTTATGGCCTAGGGACCACAGTTTGCAGACCCCTTCCATTGATGAGGAGCTTCTACCTATTAGAGATGTCCTTATTTTTCCTGATCATTGCATAGTTCTAAAGCAACACAGCAAATGAATGTCAAGGCTCAAGCATCCTTTTCAGGGTACCACATCCTACCTTCATCCCATCCTACTTTCTTCCCAGAAGCACATAAGTTACATGCCACATCAGTGCAAGTTAAATAGGCAGATATTTTTCACGATGGTCTGGGACTAGTGTTAGTTGCCATAAGGATGATGACAAAGGTAAGAGTTTGGCTCAGGTAGAGCTCACAATTAGAAGGAATTCAGTCACCCACCTCGAAAAATCACACAACAGAAGTGCAGGTAAGGCTCTTAAGTTTAAGTTAAGACCAATTAACACAATCATTTAAAAATTTACAGTAGGTAAACTGAGGCCAAGACTAAGGAAGCCACTCGGCCAGATTTATGTAAGTTCTCAGCACAGCTGGCACTAGAACCTGGTTTTCCTAATTTTAATCCAAAGTTCTTTCCACTACACCACTAGGCTAGTATCAAGCTTTTACTACGGACCAGACCATACTCAAATCAACAGAGGAGAGAAAATTTTTTGGCAATTTAAAACCCAAGGCCCTGCCTAGAAACTCCCATGTCCTTCCTTCTGGGGCATCTTCCTATCTTCCAACCATAAATATTTACAGAGCATTTCAATTGTGTTGCTTAGCACCTACTGGGTGCCAAGAAGATAGTAGGTGCTCAACAAATGTGTGTTGAGAATTGAATAAGACACATGTGATATATGGTCTTCACCGTCACGGAGCTCACAATCTACTGGGAGAAAGAATGTCTAAATGCACTCCTGTAATGCACTGCAGATGCGAGGATGCAATGCTATCTTTTCCTCTTTAGTCTTGGAAAATTGCCTGTCAGTGAGAAATCTTCCCACGAAGGTTTTCATCCCCTTGTAACTGCCCCTTCTCTCTTCAGATAGAGCACCTCTGTCTTTTGTACTTGCAAATGAATTGTGATTAGTTTTCACCTCCAGCCCAGGGGATTAGCTGGGGGACCTTTGATCTTCAGGTATCGATTTGCATCTTAAAGGAAGTATGATCTCATCTGGGCCAGCTCAAAATTCCACCCCTGCCCCCCAAGCCCTGTCTGTTTACCAGCCCGGGGCTGACCAGGGCCTCCCAAGTGGGGCTGAAACAACAAGATCAGCCAGACTCCAAGAGAAGGCAGAGGAAAACAAATTTCCCAAATGGCTTGGTGAAGGTGGGAAAAGGACATTTGCTTCCTAAACACAGGCTGGTCTGCTATTCCTCCTTTCTCAGATCGGAGAGACTGCCCAAGTTTCTGAGTCTGCAGAGGGGACCCTGGTGGTTCCTGGATCCCAGCTGGAGGTTGCAAAGCAAAATGAGTTGAGCTTGAGAATCAGACAAAATCAGGTTCAAGTTCTGATTCTGTCTTTAATCACTTTGACCTGTATAACTCTGGACAACTTTTGAAATTTTTCTGGCATTTGATTTTTTTCTTATCTCTGAAGTAGGAATAAAAGCCTTAAAACATTTCCAGTAATACCCATCCCGGACAGTTAGTGTGAAGAAAAGCAGGATGTTTGTAAGGTAAAGCTTGATCAAAAGAAGTTACCTGTCATTGGCATCATCTATGAGAGCTTAAGCTCTTGAGGGATTGCTTTGTTTGTTTTTTCACTGCTGTATTTCCTGATACTGAAAACAGTGCCTGGCACGTAGGAGGTACTCAATAAACAGGTGTAATACAAAGGGGTGAATCATCATTTAGATAACTATTGTTGACCAACCATTCTGCACTGTTCACTTCTTCATGAAGGCCACGAGAAATGAAAAAGACGTACCAATACAATTGAAGGAAACTTCTTGTCGGCAGAAAAGGGAGCAGCCGTCACCATTGATCTTGTTCAAGTCATCGCATTCTTCACCTTGGTCTCTGCAGAGCAGATATGGAAGAGAAATTTGCCAATTTAGTCTCAAAACCATGGCTGGACATGGAAAAGTCCCTCCCTGGGCCATGAACTGTCAGTGAGACCTTGCACAAATCCTTTTCTCTGTCTGAGTCTCTGCTTCTTCATCTTCAAGATGAGATTTCTAAAAGGTGTAGACTTATAAGATACTTTCACATTTGCTTTGTTTTGTGTTTCTGATGACAAAGTGGAATTCCTGATTCCAACTCATTTTCTGAGATTCTCTGAGTGAGTTAACAAGTCAGATGGGAGTAACACATGGAGGAACTAATGAACAAATAAATGGTCTTGCTCTCACAGCATCTAGGAAGTCTCATGGACATTTCCTTGTTTCTGATCTTAAAAGAGCATATCTGAAGGAAAATGTAGAGATTCTGTTCCTTCACCACTCCCTGCCTTGATATCCTTCTTATTCTCCCAATATACTTAAAGGTAACAATTTTTTTTTCATTCATGCATTCAAGTTTAGTCACCCTTCCATTGGAAAGTTTTGCTTTCTCCATTGGGTGTGTCATTTCTTGGTGTCAAGAACTCCAAGGCTGCGAGACTACACTGTAAAGAAATACTAATGCTCCCTTTGTTTTTGTTGGAATTATTTCCATCACCTAAGGATGATTTTGCAAAGGTTGGGATGGGCAGAAAATGAGCAATGATCTTTGAATTGGGCTTAGGTGACAAGAAGGAAGAGCAAAACCTGAAAGTCTGGATGGGTTATTGCTTTCTGGAAAACGGTCATCCTTTAAAAAACAAAACACTTGGCCGGGCGCGGTGGCTCAAGCCTGTAATCCCAGCACTTTGGGAGGCCGAGACGGGCGGATCACGAGGTCAGGAGATCGAGACCATCCTGGCTAACACGGTGAAACCCCGTCTCTACTAAAAAAAATACAAAAAACTAGCCGGGCGAGGTGGCGGACGCCTGTAGTCCCAGCTACTCGGGAGGCTGAGGCAGGAGAATGGCGTAAACCCGGGAGGCGGAGCTTGCAGTGAGCTGAGATCTGGCCACTGCACTCCAGCCTGGGCAACAGAGCGAGACTCTGTCTCAAAAAAAAAAAAAAAAAAAAAAAAACACTTGGGTTTAGAACCCCGTGTCTCAAACTAACTGTATAATCTTGACTAAGTCACTTGATCTCTTGATCTGATATTTCTGTGATGATTTAAATTTAAATTAATTGAAATGAATTATAATTAAAATTCCAATCCTCAGTCATAGTAGCCACATTTCAAGTATTCAGGAACTACATGTAGCTAGTGGCTACTGTAATGAACAGCACAGAACACATTTCCATCATTGCAGAAAAATCCATTAAACAGTGCTCCTGTGGATGCTGAACTTCAGTTTTCTCATGTGCTAAAATGGAGATAATTAGTCCTACTCCTCTGAGTAGCTTAAAGTGGTCAGCACAGTGGGTGACACATAGAAGATGCTCAAGGAGTCACAGTCCCCATTCCCACTTTGCCTTGGGAGGTCTCTGCAGAGTGTGTGACAGCTGTCCCTCCCTCCCCAGAGACCAGCTGGGACCTGTCACAGCATGGAAGAGGCCTTAGACTTCTCCTTTCACCCAGGCAATTAACACTGGACAATGTTTGTTGCTTTTAAGAGGTGTCAGAGTAGCAGGATAATGCCTTGCAATCAATCCTTAGGATGTCTAGGGCATTGCATTGATCTCCAAAGAGCCACCCAAGTCCTCTCCTGTCTGCACACCTATGAGCAAAGAAGTTTGTATTTCTAGCTGGTCTCAGCATTCTCTGGCAGTGGATCTTGCTTGCTGGAAATTGCTGATAACCTTGTGCTTCTAAGCTAATTCATGGGTTGTTTTGGAAAAGACTTAAAAAAAAAAAAAATACCTGGGCTGGTTCCCTAAGCCACAAAGCTTACTTTCAACCTCCCTTCCATTGCCACCCAAACAGTGTTCTACTGGTTTAAACAAAACATTCGGGTCACTACAAGTATCTTCTAGGCATGACAGATCTATCATTAGATAAAGAGGTTCTGCGAAACCTTATTTGACCTCTGGGGCTGGAGCGGGTGGCCATCTTTCTCTGTGTCCATAGACATCTTGCTCCATCTATCACAGCACTTGTCAAACTGACTGCCTTTGCCTGTTACTTGAGAGCCCCTTATAAGAGACTGTAATTTGCCGAAGGAAGTGACAGAGTCTTCATCATCCTAGCACCCCAGTTTCTGGCACAGTGCCTAGGATATAACAGACAACATGTAGCCACTCCTTTACTTGTTAGTTTTGCAGAGTTGTCACATCACACAACAATGCAATGGGGAATCCAGATGAGAATTTGGACCCTCTGTTCATATACTGGTTCTACATCTTACCAGACATGGAAGCTTGAGAAAACCTCTATAATCTCTTTGTGCATTTGTTGTTTATCTGTAAAGTATTATAATAAGACCTATCTCACATGGCTGTTGGGTGGGAGAAGTCAAGGAGATAATAATGTAGCACAGTGCTTCATGAACAGTAGAGGCTCAAGAAGTGTGTATAAATATTATTGTCATTATCAAAACGCTCATCCATTGCCTTCACCTTTATCCGATCTATGAAACGTAGGACCTGCTGCTATGGACCATTTAAGACAGCACTCATCCATTAAGGGCCTCACTGAGTGCTGCATCTATTGATATTTCTTCATAAATTCTTTTACAGACAGAGCAAATTAACTTGCATCATTCCAGGAAAAATCCTATTAGCTAAGATGATATCCCTTCTTTTCCCCAAAGTTTCCCTTCCCCCCACTCCCCATCCCCACTTAGGGAAACATCCGTAAGCTATATTTAGTTTCCTACAAAGCATATCAGCAAATATTTGATATCTACAGGTAACTGAACATGTGTTTGATGTTTATGCAAGATACTAATTCTAGGTAAAAATACTAAAAAAAAAAAAAACTGTATTAAATTAAGTATACTATTTAAAATTAATAATAATTATGATACTAATAGTTTTAGATCAGCAAGAATGATATCATTTGCAGTGTTTAACCAATGCATCTATATCTGTTTCCACCATGAACTGAGATGAGCTGCAGATGAGGATCGAAATCTGGCGACTTGAAAAAAACAATTGGGCTAAATTAGAAATTCCCAAATCACAATTATAAGTTATCAGCAATGACTGCAAATGTTTTCTGGATATTCTAGATATGAAGTTCATTATTGGACCCACAAATGATGGGGTACTTTCTCCATGGAGAGCCCTTTGCTCAATTGTTCAATGTTCAATCAGACAGCAGCTGTATTAAAACCTGGAATTTGATGCATTAATGTGGGAGAGAAGAGCGGGAAGTTTCCCTTTCCCCAATTTTACTGCATTGGAAACTATATATTCTATTTCTGTTGCTATATATGAATGTGGATCTTAAATACACACAGCATTGTATGTTAAATAGCTCAAACAAGTGAGGCGCTTTCTATTCTGTGCTTGAGGAGTCAAATTCTTGGCAATCAGCTGATTTGCACTATAATGCAACACTTAAAAACCCTTACACTAATCTCTTCAATCTTAAACATTTTGACAATTCAGATATTAAATTTCAGGTGTAGGATATTTAAGAAATAAATATATGAGCCCGAAATATATATATATATATGTATATGTATATATATGATATAAATATATGTTCCTGCTTCAGAAAGCCACTTGAGATTATGCAAATAATTACTTGCCTTATCAGTGCCAATTTTTTTAAATGCCATTTCTTATTTTAATAACTTGAGTTAGTACCTTTTCATTAACAGTTGGCAAACTTTAGTTGTGGAGTGGGGAGCAAAGAGGAACAGAATCTTGTGCATACTGCTATCTTTTTACACAGCAAGTTTAAAAGATATAACTTGTCAATCATCTGATCATGTTTGCAATATTTCTATTGCCTTTAATGTTAAGTTATGTTCAGAAAGAATACTGCTGGCAAATAACTGATGTTTATGTGGATGAGTATTCATATGCCAGCTCTTTTCACTTGCATTACTGCATCATCCTTGCTGTATTCCTAGCTGGTCCTTTCATCCTAAAGCAGAGGTTTCCAGTTTACATTCCATACCACAAAATCATCAGAAACAAATTAAATTGTTCTTCCCCTCTAGCTTAGTGTTAGTGATGAACAGAAAGAGTCATCTAGTGTGTGTCTTTCATATATGTACTACTCCTGTGAGTTGATTCATGTTCTACACATCAGTGGTTTCATCCAACTGTGAAGCAAATTCTTTTTTCATACCACCCCTCCTCTTATAGAAATAGTAATTGCAATTCCATATTGCACAGATATTATGTGACACCCAGCAGTGCTATTTAATGAAGGAATTTTGCCAATAGCTTGTTTTGCCTTCTCCACATGTAATGTTTATCATTAAATCTGTCCATAGTTTAAAAAGTCTCTTAGCAATAGTGTGACTTGCAGATAAACACTTTAGCAATGAAGAATGTAATTTTAGCAATAAGAGATATAATTTTGAAAGATTATTGGTGTCTTCTCCACCTCTAGAGACAAAACTCTCAATTTTGTGCTAGAAAACTTTTTTCTTATTCTGGAGGAAAAGCACTTAAAAGTTTATTTATTGAGTTTTAAATAATACAAAAGTCTTGGTGGCTCCTCTTCCCTATTTGCCAGTTGCATAGCATCTTGTCCTGAGAATAAGGGGATGAATGGATTGATAATCTGATAAAATCCACACTTACTGATTCATTTGCCTCAGTGTACTCATATACACATTCAATATTCACTCCAGAGTACTGTTTATTATTTATGGGTTAAACATTGTAGTGAGTTAAAATACTTCGCTATCTTTATGAGACTTTGACCCATTTTGTAAATTGTTATATAATATGATACAATAGAGGTAACAAATAAATATGCAGTTTTCACAAATATGAATGGTAACCAGCAAAGTACCTAAAAGTGTTTTAACCTAGATGAACTGTATCATGTTAACTGAATGTGTGCCGTGACTGGGACGGAAAAATCTAATGGAATCCTCGTAGCACACATAAAGCAACCGAGAGCAAGAGCAAATGATAGTAGGTACATAAGGGTAGTTCTGTCTCAATCATATGTTGTATTACATAGTTGTAAAATGTATGTGTTCAAAAAAATAGTCATTGCTTTTCTTCTGAGTTCAGCAAATTGCTTGGAGACCAATCCAGAGACTGCTGGGGACCACTAGTAGTTCACAGCTCATGCATCGAATAATATGTCATAAGCTCTTCTATTCAGCACCCTAACCATCTCTTGACCTAATCAGCATCCCTCCTCTTCTTTCTTTAATTAGATCTACTTACTTTTGTATAATGCCATCGCCACAGTACCCACTTCCATGGATGTATGTGACAGCAGGTGACGGCTCACTCTCTTCAGTTCCTGAAATAGTTATGACCCAATACTGGTACACACTGCCAAGATTTAGATCCCTGGAAAATACAAAGAAGACATAATTATACAATTACAATACTGGGCAGACAAGGAAAGAATGGTAAACTGATCCCCTGGAGTATGTTCTATCAGTCTTGCTCATTTGTGAAATCAAATGCACATTTAGTTATCCAATACTTTCTATTGTCTACTATGGTGACATCAGTTGGCTAAGTATAATGGACTACACTAAAATGTACAGTAATAACTAGCATCAATTGACTGATAACTATGTACTTACTAGGTTTAATTTAACCTATACAGCAACTCTGTTGGAAAAGTATCAGATGGCAAATGACTAAAAATGAAGATGTTTGTGAGGAAACCATTCAGGAAAAATAAATATAAACAAAAGCACAGAGGTGGGAAAGCACCACATCAGATTCCTAGGCCATTATCTGATCATGTTTCCTCATTTTAAAACCTGAGCAGAAACTCCATTACATGTGAGCAAACCTCTTTCTAATGCTGCATGTACAGTGGATCTCTGCCTCCCTGCCACTTGCTTCTCCCTATTTCTTTCACTCTCGACAAAATAATAATAATAATAATAATAATAATAACAACAGCATCCATTAATAGAATATGGGGCCTTAGGCTAAACACTTTTCATGAATTTCTTATTTGAGAATCAAAACATCCCTACATGGCTGCTAGTATTTACATGTTGATTTTACAGATGGTGAATCTGAGGCACAGGAAGGTAAAGCAACTTGTTTATAATCATATGCTATTAAGTGATATCCTATATTCTGCCTATCTTATCCCTATTTTAGGTCTGTTTTAATAACCTCACCCCTTGCAAAGTCGGGTCATGTCCTGGGAATCGCAATTCCAAGGACTACTTCCTGCCAGATTTCCAACTTGCCTAGATTGCATCGCTCCTCGACCTAAAGACTTGCTAGTACCTGCTCTGACTTCCTCAAAAACAAACCACCAAATGAACACGGCTACTGCCAATTATCCTCCAAGGCAAATATATGTTTATGTCAATTCCACATGACCACATCTCCCTCCCTATTTCCTTTATGACCATTCTCAAATGAAGATGTTATTCCTGTCTTTCATCTACCTCTGTATCTATTCTTTTTAATAATAATTTTTTTAATAATAAAAAAGTACCATGGGAAAAATCACAAAATGATAATGAAGAAAATTCCTATCAGATTCCAGAGTTGGGGGGGATTTCATAAACAAAAGGATGATGTCAAAAAATCTCAAGTTCTCCTGCCCATCTGTTATTTCAGCTGCTGTTAGGGTTTGGGCTGTTTGGTTAAGGCCAGCAAGATAACAGGTGCAGGGGCGATGGACAGAGAATGTCTTCAGACTCTCAATGCAATAATGAGTTGGAGTTTATGAGCATTGAAGGACTCTGGGAAAGAACACAACTTTCCTGAGAATGTTGGATGTATTACCCCAAAGGGAGTTTGTTTTAGCAGGACTGGAACTACTAGTATTGTGGGTAGACCAAAAATCCCTGGAGACTTAGTGCTCTGCCAATGAAAATGAAATAGGTGGACGTACAAATATCTTGAGAGATTTTTATGCATGAATGATGGTTGTTTTGTAAACCTCGAATCCTATTTTGTTGATAGAATTATAGGGTTTATGATTTCATTTAGCTTGTTGGCTACTTTATCCACATCTAGACTAATGAGCATACACTTCATCCGGTGATAATTCTAAAACTGGAGTGGGGTGGAGAAAAACGTAACAATCCCAGGGGATACACAAAGTTACATGATAAATATGACATGCATTCTATTGTGTGTTCATTTTGTTCTAAAATACGGAGGCATGTTTTATATTTTTTAAATGGCCACGTTGTGACATCAAATAAGAACTTTTCTTCAGACTACACCCCAGTCCACTGGGGCTATCCGGTCATTGTCTAAGTAGATAGGGGTAGTTCTCTGGAAAAGGGTGAGTATGAAAAGTACCTCTCTACATTGTGTTTTTCATGAGTGATTTATGGCTGATCATATTTAAGGTGCTTGGCTAATATTTGTGAATGTTTTCCTCCTCTCTCCACTTTGTCCTCTTGCCTCATCTCTTTCTCCTCCTTTTCCTCAATAAACTTCAACACAGAGACAAGAAAACATGTGTTTCTGTCCTGGCTGCCTCACTTATTAGCCAGGAAGTCATGGGCCAGTGTTTCACCTTTCTGAGCCTATTTCAAATCAGTCATAAACCTGGCTTCACAGCATTTATCTACAGATTAAGTGTGAGAACATTTATAAAGCACATATGTGCCCAGCCTATGATAAACATTTAATAAATGTTAATCCATTACAATTAATGGTTAACTCTCAACATCCTTGTCCACTGAATTTATGCTATGGTCCCCTTATTAGAAAAGATGGAGACACAAACAAGTAATGTGACCTTGGTTAGGCAAACCCATGAACATGGAGCCATGATCTACCATGTGTGTCATGGCTTGATGAAAAGTATCTTTTCTACTAGTTCACGTGGCTGGAACACCCCCAGTGCCTGGCAGCTTGCTCTCTTTTCAGGTGACCCATTTCAGCTTCTGAAAATTCTGGATCCCAGAAGGTTTCTCTTTACCCTGGGGCGAAATCTGTGTCCCTGTAACTTCTACCTACTGACCTCCTTCTTATCCACCAACATCATATTTGATTAGTACAGAAACCTTACTTCTTCTAGCTGTGTGTGTGTGGTTCATATTTCATTGTTTTCCAGAAGCTTAAGCGGCTCTTTGAGGAAGGTGTTGCTATCTCACATTTTCAGACAGAAAAATAAAAGCCCAAGTCACTCCCTGAAGTTAAAAGGTGGGGACAGTGGGATGAGTACAACAGTTACTAAAAGATCATGTTTTCCACAGAAAAATTCCCATGATAAAACTATATTTTCCCCAAGTTAAAGTCAGAGTTAATGTTAAATGAGGGCTCTTTTCTCAAGAACCTAGGTAGAACAGATTTCCTTCAGAAGGATAAGCTAGTGGCTTCTGAAGGCTTTGCTGGAGGTTAGAACCTATTTCATCGTTGGTCTAAAAGTAGGACATTTTTGTCAAGTTGTGCCTTTCAGCTGCTCCTAAAACCATCTGGAAAGCCTTATGCTATCACTTGAACTCCTTCCCCTCCTGTGCCTCCTACATTCAGATGGACCCTAAGCCCTCTCAATTCTCCCCACTCAGGAGTTTCTACATCATCCTTTCTTCAATTCTCCTGTGGCCCATATGTCAATCTTGATGGCCAAAGCAGCTTCTGGCTTAATGTCCTGCCTCGACCATATCCCGTTTCCAGTCTTGCCAACGTCGTGAGAATATTCTTAAATCTAGAGTCACTCTCCAGCTCAAAATCTTTTCATTTACTGCAGCAACAGGAGCTTGCTACCAAGCTGAAATTTCCAATTTACTCTTTCTTTGGAACTAAAATTTTAGCAGGTCATCTGAGATGTGATTATTTTGGCTACTTCTGATTTATTTCATCAAATTTTGAATGCCATTTTCAGTTTTTTCTTTTTAAACTTCAACGATCATTAGTAGTAAATCATCAAGTCTGCATCTGAATATTTTATGTTTGTAGCTAATATATTTTAATGTGATGAAGTTGTTTGTCTATTCTGAAGGGTTGTTCTGTGGAATCTTTGCTTTTTTTTTTTTTTTTTTTAGACAGTCTTGCTCTGTCACCCAGGCAGAAGTCATAGCTGTCACTGTAGCCTCAAACTCCCTGGCTCAACCAATCCTCCCATCTCAGCCTCCCTAGTAGCTGGGACTACAGGCATGCACCATCACAGTGGCTAATTTTTAAAATATATTTTGTAGAGACTGAGTCTAACCAAGTTGCCCAGGCTGGTTTAGAACACCTGGGATCCAGTGATCCTCCCCACTTGGCTTCCCAAAGTGTTGGGATTATAGGCATGAGCCACTGTGCCTGGCCCTCATGCCTTTTTTCTTTTTTAAACAAAACAAAACAAAATACCTTTTTCTACATTTAGCCATCTTTCTTTAACAGATATCGCAAATGGCATATGTGCCATAGGGTTGTATTTCTGATAATTAGAAACAAAAATGCTGGCATTTCTGATTGATAATAATCTCAGTATTCTGCCTCAGAAAGTCATATTGATCATAAATGTATATCAAATTTAGAGCACAACTTACACTGAAATTTAATTACAGGTTGTGAAATCATTATCTAAAATATTAATACATACATAAAGAGGTATGTATTATACCTTATGACTTAAGCTTAAATATGCATTTAAAATGCATAAATTAAAGCGTATTGATATGTAGTTAATATGATCAGTCAATTAAAACCTATCTGAAATTTGTAGACAAGTCATGTGATTTTGCAGGGGTCTGTTTTTCTGTCTTTTAATTAGGATGTTTGATTCTTGTCCCATACCACTGTGAAGGTCAAATAAGAAACACAAAAGTCATATAGGAGGAAGGGGAGAGACAGCCTCATTACCCTATGGAAACATCACATTTTGCTTCTTCCAGAAAACTCTCTGTGAGCTCCTTAAATACTCATTATTGATCCTATTGTTTCCATATCATAGCATTCATTTATCATTGTCTATCTCTTCAAATAGTCTCTATAACTAAACTGTGTTATATTTCTTTAAAACTCCATCTTCTGAAATAAAAACAGTAATCATAGTTTCTATGTGTTGCCTACTTATTATATGCTAGGCACTATGTATCATGTTTGTATGTACAGTCTCAACCAAAAGAACAATCCCTTGAATAATTATCCTCTTTGTCAGATGAGGAAACTAACAACACTTAGGAAGATTAAGCTACTTGCCGATAGTCACAATATTTTTGTCATGGAGTAGGGACTTGAACTAGTTCGGTCTAACTCCATTCCAAGACGGTGCTTTCCAAAGACGGAAGCCCCAAGCTTTCTGAAAGTACAGCAGAACAGAAATCAGAAGACTTTGTTTTGGATCACAAAGAGCTTACATACAAAGACCAGTTGAAAGATTTGGAATTTGTGTCTTGTGACTTCCAAATCTTTGTTTTTCTATATTAATTTCGTAATATTTCCCTATGAAATACTACTGCTGACTCATTGATCATGGACAAGACATTTCCTCTTTCTGTCCATTCATTTTTTAAAATCTATGAAAGAAGAATCTGGGAAGGATGTGATGATTAGTTCTGCAATCCATGGTTCTAATTTAATGAGGAGTGTAGTGTTGTATCCTTATGTCTTGAGCTTTTCCACAGGCTACAAACTGCTTTAGCATTTAAAATTCTGCACTGAGAATGTGTGTAGGTCTGGACCTATCACCCAGATTGTCTGAGTTAGAAGACATAAGATGGGACCACCTAGGATGCCTTTGGCTCAGGAAGAGCCCAAGTGTTCCAGTCTAGCCTTGAGCTAAGAACCAGAGGGTAATGTCTGGGCACTTGGTATATAAGCCTTCAGCCAAGAATGGGAAGGGAAGGAAACATTCACTTTTTGAGCCTGAGGTGACGAGCCAAAGACTATACATGCTATTATTATTGTTTTAATTAGAAAATACTTCAGTTATATAGAAAAGTACAGACTATACTATAACCAATGTTCATAGGCTTACTGTACAGCTTTGTCAAATTATAACTTTGTGCCATATTTTCTTCATATCTTTTATTTTTGGTGTGAAAGGAATAAATAGTGATCAAGTTTAAACCCACCTGTATGCTCCTCCTGTATCTCATTTCCATCCCATGCACATTTTATACTTTTGCACATATGTATTGTTTTACATATTTTAAATTTCATAGATGTTTAAATACTATACTTATTTTGTAGCTGGCTGTTTTTCTTTTTTCCTTAGCATTGTTTGAGATCACACATATTGCTACAAATAGATCTGGCGTATTTTCACTAACATAAATATTTTATTGTATGAATATATTATACTTTATTTGGCCATTCTTTTCTTGATAGATACCTAGGTTGGTTCTTTTATTATTGCTATTATTGTTATTTAATCACTGTGTTTATTATTTACAATAATGTTGCTTTAAACATTTGTGTTCTTTTCCTCTGTGCACACAGCAAGAGTTTTCTGAAGGAAAAAAAGGCTAAAATGGTATCATAGGTTAAGGTAATTGCACCTTCAACTACTAGATATTGCCAAAGTATTTACCAACATGATTGTATCAATTAACACATCTACCCAAAGGCTTCCCATTGCTTCAGGTCCTTGCCAGCACTTGATTCTGCCAAATATGTAATTTTTTTTTTTGTCAATTTGATGGTTTTTTTTTTTTTTTTTTTTTTTTTTTGAGACGGAGTTTCGCTCTGTCGCCCAGGCTGGAGTGCAGTGGCCGGATCTCAGCTCACTGCAAGCTCCGCCTCCCGGGTTTACGCCATTCTCCTGCCTCAGCCTCCTGAATTTGATGGTTATTAAATGATACTTAATTATTGTTTTATTTTGCCTTTCCCTGATTACTAACAAGCCTGAGTATCTTTACACATGTTTGTGGATCAAGTAGGTTTCTAGTCATGCGTATTGTTTGTTCATCCTTTTGCCTATTTTAAATTAAGTTGCTTTTGCTTTTATACATTAATATGTAAGTATATTTACATATACTGGATATTAATTCTTTATAATTAAAGCCACTGCAAATACCATTTCATACTCTATGACTCCTAATTTTTCATTATGTTTATGCTGCTTTGTTGATAAGAGAATTTCCTGTCCTTCATGATTTGTGTTTTTCATATGTTGTTGAGTAAATGTTACTTTAAAATCATAAAATAGTTTCTTTTATTTCCTTTCAATAATTTTAAGGTTTTGTTTGGTACCTATATGGTTTCAAGCACCTACAATACGGTGTTTTTTTTTTTTTTTTTTTTTTTTTTGTTTGTTTGTTTTGTAGACGGAGTTTCATTCTTGTTGCCCAGGCTAGAGTGCGGTGTTGCAATCTCGGCTCACTGCAAACTCTGCCTCCCATGTTCAAGCGATTCTCCTGCCTCAGCCTCCCAAGTAGCTGGGATTACAGGCATGTGCCACCAGGCCCAGCTAATATCGTATTTTTAGTAGAGATGGGGTTTTGCCATGTTGGCCAGGCTGGTTTCAAACCCCTGACCTCAGGTGATCCACCTGCCTCAGCCTCCCAAAGTGTTGGGATTACAGGCGTAACCCACTGTGCCTGGCCCACAGTATAGTTTTTTAAATGCTGTGAAATAAGGATTGTTTTCTCCCCAAATATGTATTAAAATTATGTGTCCAGCACTAGTTAATCTCTTTAAGATAAGAGTTAATCCTTTCACTACTGAATTGCAATACTGCCTTTGCATATATCATTTCAGTATGTTCATAATTTTTTTTTCTGGGTTATCTTGTTTCATTGGTCTTTTTTTTTTTTTTTTTTTGGACAGAGTTTCGCTCTTGCCGTCTAGGCTGGAGTGCAATGGTGTGATCTCAGCTCACCTTAACCTCTGCCTCCCGGGTTCAGCAATTCTCCTGCCTCAGCCTTCCGAGTAGCTGGGATTACAGGCATGCGCCACCACGCCTGGCTAATTTTGTGTTTTTAGTAGAGACATGTTCTCCATGTTGGTCAGGCTGGTCTCAAACTCTCAACCTTTGGTGATCCGCCCGCTTTGGCCTCTCAAAGGGATTACAGGCGTGAGCCACGCCGCCTGGCCTCATTGGTCTATTTTTTATCTATTGTTTTATCAGTAGCAGTCTATAGTAATTCCATAGCAATATAAAAGTCTTGATTTACATTAAGTTCATTCTATAGTTTTCCTTTTCAAAAGAGCCCTTTGCTCTTCCATGTGAACCTCCTTGTGAAGCTTCATCCTTAAAAATGCCTGTTGAGATTTTGATTCTAATTTCATTGAATGTATCAGTGTATTTGAGAAGAAAGGGCATCTTTATGATACTGTGTCTTCCCATTTATGCACAGTTTATCTTTTTATTTATTTAGGTCTTCTTTTATGGTCTCAGTAAAGTTTTAAAGCTTTCTTCATAAAAACTGTGATGATTTTTTATTAGCAATATATGCCTTACTCTAAGCATTTTATAGGTGTCAGTGCTATAGTGAATAATAGCTTTTTATCTAGCTATTTACATACACACACACACATACACACATCCATACAATTACATGTAGGTATATTTGTATTCTAATAGTTTGGGGATAATAAAAAATAATTGAGTTTTATATAAATTTATATTGTATTTAGAAGTCCTCATAGACTGTTTTAGTCGTTCTAGCAATTGTTGATTCTTAGTAATTTTTCTATATTGTTTCCAGTAGATGAGGAATAATGATAGTTTTGTTGTTTCCTTTTCAATTCTCAGACTTTTTTTGTTTCTATGTTTTGTCTAACTCCCCTAGGCTGGAGACCAATGGCAAAATTGGGCATTCTGAAGATAACCCTGTGATCAAAAAGATACTTTTTACATTTTACTTATTCCCAGTTTACTATAATTTTTTCATCATGAAGGAATCTGATTTTACAGGGTTTTAAAAAATACACTACATCTAGTAAAATCACTGTTTTAAAATTATTTAATTCACAAATATTGTGAATTACATTAAGAGACCATCTAATGTTAAAGTCACCTCTTTAACATTGTATGTGGTTTTTAATACATTGCTGAATTTTATTGGCAAATATCTAAGATTTCTGCTTATTTGTTAGAAATCCTATTGATTGAAAAGTTTCATTTGTTTGTGTTTTGTTTGTTAATGTACTGCATTGTGGACAGAGCTCATGTTCTATGTGATACTGATACTTTGATATTTGTTTAAATTTGTTTTGTGGCCTAGGACATGGTAAAAAAAAACTTTAAAAAATAGTCTGCATCTCTATTCTAGAAGGAAATATTCATAATTTGGTTCTGTATCAGGGTTCTATGAATTTTTATCAGCTCAAATTTTTTTGTGTTCCTCAAAATCTTCTAGATTATTACTATATTTTAGTTTGCTTGATCTATAAATTATTGAGAAAATGTGTTAAAGTATCACAATGTCATGCATTTATCTTTTTTTTAGGTAAAAGTCATTGATTTATATATTTCCAGGTCACATTATTTGGTAAATTCAGGTTTTAAATCATAATATCTTCCTTTTACCATTATGTGATGACTTTTTTTAAATCACAGTAACATATTTGCCAAATATTTCCTTAGTCTGAAAACAGTATTAATTTGTTCGATTAGCATGTAGCTGGTAAATATTGTCCCCACTTTTACCTTTAACCTTTCAGCAAAACTTTCTTGAGTTAAATCTGACTAGAGAATCTCCATCTTCATCCAATTGACTTTAATCTGATTAGTATAATGACTTACGTTTCCATTTTTTCCTTGCTTATTTATTCCTTTCCTCCTTTCTTCCCTTCACTTGGATTTATCGAATTTTTAAACTTCCATTATTTGTCTCTTCTTTGTGCATTTTAACTACGAAAATTGTATTTTCTAATTTTATTTATTTTTTATTGTTATTGTATTCTGTTTATTCTAAAATACTAATTTGTATACTTCTCACCAAAGTCAAAATTTAGTAATAAGCCCTTAGGTTGTTTACTGACCCTTATTACTGATTCCTTGTTTACTTTTTTGTGTGTTTTTAAATTTTGAGATGTGAACTCATGTTCAGTGGATTTTAATCTGTGGGAATCATGGGCTCCCTGGGTCAAGTCCATGTCCTCCCTCAGAGTGATTTTACGTTAATTTCTAGGTACCCCTGCAACATCACTAACCTGGAATCTTTTTTTTTTTTTTTTTTTTTCCACTTAATTTTTAAGCTCAGGCATTTTCACATCATACTTAGCAGTATAAATTCAAACATGAAGTATTTGTGAGGTATAAGACAATGGTTTTAAATTTCCACTTATATCCTAGGCAAAGATAGTAAGTCTTAATGACAGTTACATCAAATCATGTTAATTGTCATGTTATTAAGGTAGGTAACTAGACATATGCATATACATATTTTTTCCCTAGTACATCCTTTCACTAAACATGTAGATTTTCAGGGGTCCTGAAAATCTCATTTAAAATCCCTATTTTAAAAGTGTTAGTCCCAGTACACTACCTTGCAGAGTTGGAAAGCCACATCTCCCCTTCTGGGGTGAACAAAAATATTCAGGCCACTCAATTGCCAAAACTGATGGCTCTCCCTTATCCAAACTATACCAACCAAAAATTTAGATCCAGGGCTTACCTGTTCACTTCCCAGTTCTATTTTATTTCTTGCATGTCTTGCCCCTGGAAATATCCTTTTCTGTTTTTCTGATCTCAGTTATGCATTTTAAAGGATGCTAGTTATATCTGTAACATTTTATCTAGAATATCCAATGGATGCTCATGTTGGAAATGCTTTTAGTTTAGTTAGTTTACCAAAATTTCCAACTATTTCTAATATAAGCCTGAAAGGCAGAAATTATTTTAATTTCTCAGTTGTGACTCAGTGTAGTTCAGTCATCTGCTCAATGTCAGAGACATAATAATTATAAAACAAGATTTAAACCATGCTGTTTGACTCTAGAATCCTTTATCTTTCCATGACATTGAGCTGACTTTTTGGATGAGCACAGCCTAGTGAGCCGTATAGCAATATCCAGTAAAATACAGACCACAAAAACTATTTGCAGATAAAACAAGCTTCCCTTTATGGTTCTAAAATATTTTAGGAAGGTGAAACTCAGATTATATTATATTATGTTATATTATATTATATTATATTATATTATATTATATATTATATTATATGTATTTTAAATGACGAAAGGTAGAGAATAGTAATTTCAACTCTAACATATCTGTAGAATGGAAGCTGACTTTTTAAGAAACTGAGAAGTGACAGTATATAATCGCAATTGCTTTTTGTCCCCCCAAAATAAAGATCATCCATGTTTATGATAGCAAATTAGAATGCTATATGAAATAATTAAAGTAGAATAATCTCAAATTCCATTACCCTGAGACAGCTACCAGGCACATTTTGGTGAGGATCCTTTCAGTATCTTTCTATGTATAAACACATATACACACATTATTTTGTATAAATATAAGATCACAAATTTGTAAAATCACTTCATATTTAGTGTTCATGAAGAAAGACTGGCAAGTAAATCCAGATAGTAGCTTAATGCTAGCTGATTATATTTATGACTTTGATTATTTTTTAAAATTTCTGAATAAATATATTTGTATTATTTTAGATATCCTTACACTTAGCCATCCAAATAGGCTTCACTGGTTTCTGGGATGCAAAGATGAACACAATATGGTCCTGCTTTTAGGATGCTCATTGGATGGCAGGGAAGAGACAACATTAAAATTGATGGCCTTAAAATAGCCTAAAAAATGTATGTGCTGTAGGAGCACAGAGGGTTGGTTTCTTACCCTGGATGATGGGGAGGCAGTATGAGAAAATTTCCCAAGGAGGTACACTGGCTTGACTGGAGAAAGTCAGAAGAAGTCATCAGGACAAAGACGAAAGGACTGGCTTTCTCAGCAAATGACATCATCATACTTGTTTGGTGGAAGACCATTTAGGTATCAATATTGATAATTAGTTTGGAAGGAAAGTTGAAAAGGCAGTACCTGAAGGCCAAGAGCCCAAATATTCCCTGTAGGATGGAATAAACGGAGTACCTACAAAATTTTGGTGGTATTCTAGATATTTTATATTCTATTTAAAAGAACTAAAACTTACAAAATGTCCTTCTTTACTGAATGGCCTTGGAGCTGTGATTTTGTCTTCTCAAAAGAATTTATTTATTTCTTCTCAAAAGAAGTTACATACACACAGTTTTTCCCACTGAGTGATGACTATGTATGCCTTAATTCCAATTGTGTCTGAGTATTACTTTGAATTTTTAAGGAAACCTTTTATTTCTGTTGATTGAGAGGTTCTTTGGTTTCACTTTTATTGGTGGTGGGGTGGTTGTTAAGGATCTGGGACAGAAAGTATTGTATGCCCTTGGGAAGCAATAGTTTGAAAGATAGTTTAACATACTGACTGTGGACCGAGTATCAGAAAAAAAATGGCTACTGTTTTATTAGTTTTTGTTGTGACTGTGGCCCAATCAGCTATTTTTCTCTGGACATCACCTTTATTGTTCAATTTTTAAAAAAATGTATGAAGTTCAGTCAAAATGGAGGACGGAAAGATGAAGAAGATACTGCCATTGGTTTCAAACAGTTCAAAGGGCAAAAGAGAGGATAAACCAAGTAGAGTGTGATTGTAACACAAAGTAGAGTTTGGAGAGTGCTAGCAGAGGAAGACCAAATAGTGGTTTAAATAATGAGAAAGGCTTACGGAGGTTTCTTTTTGATACCTGGGTTATTTTGTTTTCCTTCCACAGGTGTCCTTAGTGTCCCATACTTTATTACAAAAGTGAACACACATTTTGCAATCACATGTTGAATGCCTGACTACCTTGGTGTATGTTAAGTGTTTCAAGGACAGAGAACATTAGCCCTTCCTTGTTGTATCTCTGTGCCTGGTCCACTGCCTAGCACAGAATAACTTCTCAGCAATATCTGTTGAATTAATTGTTCGAGAAAGCACACATATCAAAAAACGTGAATGATAAGTATGGTGCTCTGAACAGTAGAAATAGCATAAAATAAGACAGAGGTAAACTTTTTCTAGATTAAGAACAGTTCATTTAGACTGAAATTCAGGGTAAACCAAAGGAAGTTGAAACGTTTTGCTAAAATGGTTGGGTGGAATGTGCAGTAGATGGCAGGAGGCTCTGAGGTGAGATGTTGGGGCTTGAGTTATCAAGTGACGGAGGATCACTGTTGTAAATGCAAGGAACTGAATGCAGTAGTTCTCCAAGCCTCCAGCCTATCTTCAGCTGTAGAAGTCAAAACTTAGATGCGCTAACAATAGTTGAGATACTGAATCTGCATCCAGTCTTTGTATAGCCTGGGATCCCACCACACCCATCTTCCCTCTTTCTGGACCCAGCTACTCAGTAGACTGTGCAGCCTTTCCACTTCAGGTGCCCCCTTATTAAAGCAAAGCTGTCATGCTGAGGACTCAGTGCCAAGAAAAAAAGTCTTTGGGAAAATGGCCTTTTGCCTTGCAACATCCATCTTCTTATTTCTCCTGGTGGTCACTGTGAACTCCAACCCATTGTCTGGATTAAATAAATGAAAAATGAGATGACAGAGATCTGGGACTCCACTGGGCATTTGGATTCCTTCTCAATGGGGCTAGGGTCCATCCCTCTCACACAGGTAATGCAAGATTCATTTTTTTCCTACTGGCAACACCATTCTTAATCTGTATAAGGCTCTGAAAGAAGCAATTGTGTACATGCGACTGATTAATTCCAGCAGTCTTTGATATAATTGTCCAAAGATTTGCCCTGGTACTAATTTGAAACACAGTAGCCAATTTAATAAAACTAACAGTTTGCAGCCAAGGTCTTTGTTATTTTGTTTTAATCATCTTTTACCACCAATTGAAATGATTTTCTACTTTCTTGGTGCAATAAAACAAAATAGAAGGGAAAGAATGGAGGGACAATGTGGAAATTATAAAAGATCTAGAGCTTCAAATCCCAGGATAAGGTAACAGCAGTCCTGAGATTTAACTGGTAATTTGTGTCAGACTGAGATTCGAAGGGAAGACATTTAACAGTTTGGAGGAAACTCCACACCTGGATAGCATTAAAGAAGGGAGAGAGGAAAAGATCTACAAAGAACTCTTGTTTTTTCCTGAATGCAACCAAAGGCGATGTGTGACAGCTTCCCCAAACATTCTACTGGTGATGGACAGGTCACTTGATTACAGAGCAGGGGCTTGTGACAAGCTGACCGGTCGCCAAGGACTCTGGGAGCCAAAACACCAGATACAGTTGGAGGTAAACAAGGCATGCTGCAGAGTGTGAAAATCGAGGCCAAGTCAGGGCCAGTGAGTCCAGCGGAGGCCCCCAGTGACAGCTGGTGATTGAGCGGCACTAACTGAACACAGTTGTGGAGGGCCAAGGGCCAGTAAGGAAAGCCATCTCCTTTCTCCTCCCTGTGGCCTCTCTGGGTGGCCAGCAATTTTATTACTGGCAGAGGGCAAACCCAAGAGCATTTTTGAATTTGGCACCACATCTAAACCATTTGGGGACTGGGCTTCTCTTTCTTCTCTCCCCTTACCCTCCCCAGGAGTGGCTTGAGTTCCATGAAAGCCAGTGTGCAGTTAGCAAACTACATTTCCCCTCAATTCTGAAACCCATGTGCACTTGGGGAAAATGTAATCCTTATGTTTCTGATTCATTTACACTTAACTCATCAAAACGCTATTTTGTAAGAGCTATTTGATGTCCACGAAGTCTTCTGAGCCCTTTTGTAAGCCTTGCTTCTTAGAAGCAGGAAGTCACATTTCTGATGAGAGAGAGAACTTGAACCTAAAAGGTTGAGTTTGTTTTGAAATGAAGGCTCTTGGAGGGTCACATGAACCTGAGCTTAGCCAAATGCGTTCTCTCATTTCCTATACCAACCCCATCACCCGCACCAGCTGCCATGACGTTACTATGTCAGCTCTCTAAGATTTCATTCTGAGCAAACAAGGGAGACTTCTCTATGATCAGAGGGAGCCGAGTTCAAATGTGAGTCCCAAGGTCTGGCCAATGTCCAGCACTCTGTTACATAGGGGAAGAAACACCTGGACTGGGAATTAGGAGCGCTAACTTCAATTCTCTGTTCTGCCATTGAATGGCTGTGTGACTCTGAAGAAGTGGCTTCCTCTCTTTCAACTCAATTCTCTCATATGTCAGTCTCTCAAGTGTCAGTCCTGGCGTTGATGATCTTCAATGCTCTTTCCAGGTCTGAGAGTTTTTCAGTTTAATTCCTAGACAGTAGGAAGTTTGAGCATCTCAAAATTCTCTGCTTAAAATTTTTGGAGACTGACTTTGTATACACAGAGCTTAGCTCAAGAAGGAAACACAAATATGTAGAAATCAGAGCTGGATGACTGAATATCACTTACTCCAAGTATCTCATTGTGGGATGGATACTAAAGCCCAGAGATGGGAAACAAATGGCCGTAAGTCATATGGCAAATTAATGGCAGAGTCCAGCTGTCCTGGCATTTTTGACTAAAACATCCCTGGATGGAAGTTTCTAAACTTTTCACTTCATAGGATTTTGAAACTGGGGCAAAAACCTAGTTCCCACTCTGACAACAAGAATGTAAAAGCCAGCATCAGAATGGAAGAGGAGCTGGCATTGCTTTGCACAGTGAGGTGGTGTCTGGCTTGTATTAAAGCCCATGAGTGAATGATTAATCCTGGGTAGAAAACAAAGCCTGAGTCTTGTAACGTTATAGGTATTAGTTCTATGGAAGATTAACCCCCAATCCCCCTCGGGACCTCTTTAGAACATTGGACTACACTTTGAGAATCAGTGGATGATGAAAACAGGTGGTCTCACAGGTCTTTGTTTGCCTGCTCCCAACACATACACACACACATGCAGGTACTCACGCATGCATGTACATGCACACACACACATGCATGCAAATCTGCACATGTATGCCTCAATTGCTCCTGTATCTCTACATAGGAAAGAAATGTTGTGGCTGAAGGTGAACTGCCTGTATGCCTGCCTCTGATTCACAGGCCAGCAACTGGAAGGCACTTTTGAACTCCTTCTTCTTGTTTCATCCCAACCCAAATATGCCTCTATAGCTGCATTCATTGTGTGTTTCAGTGATGCCAGTAACACAGGCATCTTTCATAATACACTCACCTGCCTCCTGCTATTGATTAGTTATCCAGGTATTTTTTCCCATTAATATCCCTCAGCCCCATCCAGTACTCTCCATTTCCACTTGACTACCATAGACAAGTATCATCATCTACTTCAGTTTGGCAACATTGCTTTTCCTCCTTTACCATTTATGGTCTATGCCTCCATCCTTATTTCTATCCAGATATACACACACAGTCAAAGAGATGTCCTAAAACCAAATCTAATGAAGATCTTCTCTTACCTTACAGACACTCAACGGCTCATCACCACTCTCAGAATGAAGTCCAGACGTCACAGCAATGAACTCTGGGACCATGATGATCTAACCCCCGTCAACTTCTCTGGCCTCTTTGCTCAAACTCTCTTCTTGAAATTTTACCCTCAGCCACCACCCTGAGCAAGCAGTCTCACCTTCCTTCCCTGGCTTCATTTTCTTGCCTAGGCTTAGTTGCCACCTCTTTCAGGAGATTCTCACTGACCTGTGAAGCTGAGTGAGGAGCTCTTAGCCCATGTGCTTCCCTTAACATAACATCTTTCGCACTGTTAGATATCACTTGTTTATGTGTTTACTTTCACATTAAGTAGACTAAGCTCCTGGAAGGCTGGTATGTCCCTTACTGACTGATTTGTCTTCACTGCCTACTATAGGACCTGTTACACAGACAGTGCTAAATAATTGCCTGTTGAATGAATGAAACACAGAATTACACCTTCTGGCCCAATGCCTTTGCTTTAAGGATAAGAGAGCTGAGGCCCCAAGAGGAGCAGTGACAATGCTGTAAGATTCTTATTTGTCCTTTCAATCCTCAAGTAACTAATCCACCTTGGAAGTTAAAAGAAAGACCTCCAATATACCAGATATGATGTGTATTATCATGATTTTCTGGCCACTTATTGATGTACCACAGGGTTTACTGATCAATTTATTCATGCATGCATGCATTTATTTCATCTGCATTTATTGACCATCTACATGATGTCTGGCCTTGCACAAGAAGCTAAGGATAGAGAATAACATGGCAGATATTACACAGCCCCCACCTCTAGTATCTCAGTGTCAAGTTAAAATGCCACCCAGGAAAAATGCACCAGAACATTTTGAAATTGTCTCACCAAGGAAGAGCTTTGTAAGTCCTAAGAGAGAGGCTGGGTCTAGGTGGAGTCCTGAGGGTCCCACTGTGCCTGGAGGCTTTCTTTAGATCTAGATGGCCAGCCTCCAAACTCAAAGTTCAGACTTACTAACAATGTGACATATAACCTGCTGCCTCCGTCTTTACTTAATTAGATGGACTGAGCATGGTTGAGAGCTAAAGGATAATCTGAACAGAATGTCGGAGCTATGACCTACCCCTTTATTTTATAAAAGGGGGTCTTGGGCCCACAGCTGGGGACCCATCTGATCAAGGACACAGCAAAATTTCAGGATACCAATACTAGAATCCAGGTCTCCTGATCCAGGACCAGCACATGGTGAGTTTTCTCTCTTACTTTTTCTTTAACTCAGTTACAAAGGTTAAAGTACAATTTCTTTTCCTTCTTCTAACCCAACACTGAAGCATAGCAACTCCTGTTAGAGTTTATGGGAAACTGCTTGATGTGTGTGTGTCTGTGTGTGCCAGAGTGTTTGCCTTTTGCACATACTCTCTGTCATGGCTCTGGCCAAGAACAAGCCTAGTGAAAAATCAAACAATAGAAAGAATCATGAACATTTAAATCTTTATAGTTTACAAGATTGCATCATGTTCTTGCAAGCCTGTTATCTTATCAGTTTTTCCCACCACTCCTTGTTAGACTATATGGACAGTCACCCACTTTGTCTAAGGGAAGAAACTTAAGCTCAAACAATGGAAGAAACCTGTTCCACAGCAAGGCTGGTGCTGGTGTGGGAGTCAGATCTCTTCATTCCAAATTCAGCATCTCTAAAGTGGTGTCTAAGGTTGTGTTTTAACAGACACAACATAAACCCACCAGGACCTGCCCTCATGATTCTCAGTGTCTCCAAGCACAGACTGAATAGATTTTGTCCACTCCTGTTGCCAATGCCCAGTGTGAGATAAATTCCTCCATTCTTCTCACATCTGTAATTGCTCTGACAGCTGTTATTTTCCTTCTCTTTCCTCTTCATTTATTTGTTTTCTTAAAAATCAGGAATTGGAGCAGCACAACCAAGTCTAGTCCATCCTACCTACCCCCAGGGTGAACAGAAAATAACAAAGTAGTAGGTGACACCAGGACAGGCACTGCAACCTGATTTCACTAACTCGTCATTTCCAAAGGAGCTTCCTCAGTAATGCCAGTCCTATGATATGTGATAAGAAAACATCGTACCTTTTTCAAACAATGTCAGAATAGACTACATAAAGCATTCCAGCAATTCTGGGAGATTCACAATGAAAAGTAGCATGTTTTGTGAAGTTCTGCAGAACAAGACCTCTTGAACAGAGTTTAAACTAGGATTCCTTGCAAACACACAGACCTCTTTTTCCCTCTCGGAACTGATATTAATATGACATGAAACTATTAATCCATAGAAATCTATAGAAACATTTGGACATATCACAATTGCTCTATCTGTTTTTCTGCTGACAGATATAGACACATTTCCTCTAGCAATGTGGTGCAGCTGGACCATCATCCCCTTCCCCAAGGTAACAACATTTATTTTCTCTCTCTCTTTTTTTTATTCTTGCAGACAGGGTCTCATTCTGTTGCCCAAGCTGGAGTGCAGTGGTACAATCATGGCTCACCACTTCAGCCTTGACCTCCCAGGCTCAAGTGATCCTCCTCCCTCACCCTCCTGAGTAACTGGAACCACAGGTGCACACCACTATACCTGGCTAAATTATTATTATTATTATCATTATTATTATTATCATTATTATTATTATTTTGTCAAGATGAGGTCTTTCTATGCTGTCCAGGCTGGTCTTGAACTCCTTGGCTCAAGCAGTCCTCCCACCTCAACTCCTCAAATTGTTGGGATTACAGGCATGAGACACCACATTTGGCCTTCATTTTCTTTTCTATCTATAACCTTGCTCTTTAAAAAACCTGACTTCAATGTCTAGGCTCTGATCATTCCTGAGGAGAACCATCTCAATTCTAACCAATAGTCTGGCATGCCAGGAAGTTTTCTTCCACTCAAGTTTATTCATGCATGTTTATAAGAGGCACAAGGTTGAAGTGGCTAAGAATCTTACCTCTAACTCTTCCAGAGGGAAGTTTCTTAACGTCCTTAAACATTAGTTTTCTCAGCTGTAAAGTGGAACTAATAATAAAAGCTCAAAGAATTTTTTAAAAGGATTAAATAGGAAAAACTTTTTAAAGCACTTAGCACAACGCCTGGTACATAACCAATAAATGATGGATATAATTATTACACTTGTATTACACTTGTATAATAACACAAATAGTCCTAGCTTAGAGTCATCAAACCCATTATTTTACCAGCTGGGTGTATGTGGGCCCATTACATAGTTTATCTGAGCATCTTGTACAGAATGGGGGAAAAATCTGTTGAGGACATTAGGATAACTGTTTTGAGATTATATATTAATGGGCACTGTGTCAGGTCCGTTGTAAAGACCTATTACATTTTTCCTATCATTATATGGAGGACAGGCCTAATGCATTTTGGATAACTCATTCAAATATACATTTAAAATGCCTTCTCAAAGCCTTTCAAAATCATTCTAAAACAGGAAGGGTTATGTTAACTACACACAATTTTCCATATAGAGTATTGCTTTCTTTCTATTTGGATGGCATCAGGATTGAGCAGATTATTTTATCTTTAATGATTAGCTGAAAGATAAGAAAATGTGGTGGATAAAAAAAAAAAATATATATATATATTTTTTGAGACGGAGTCTTGCTCTGTCACCCAGGCTGGAGTGCAGTGGCCGGATCTCAGCTCACTGCAGGCTCCGTCTCCTGGGTTCACGCCATTCTCCTGCCTCAGCCTCCTGAGTAGCTGGGACTACAGATGCCTGCCACCTCGCCCGGCTAATTTTTTTGTATTTTTTAGTAGAGACGGGGTTTCACCATGTTAGCCAGGATGGTCTCGATCTCCTGACCTCATGATCCGCCCGTCTCGGCCTCCCAAAGTGCTGGGATTACAGGCTTGAGCCATCGCGCCCGGCCAAGAGATAGTAATTTTATAGTTATGGAAAAAGATTCTGTTACTTTGAGGAGAGGTTTCTTAGCATGTTGTAAGTAGACATGCATTGTGTAGCAATAGTTCCAGTCCAGTCATGAGCAATTTCAGTCCTATGTGTTTAATCAGCCTTCTTAGCATTTCTTCTCTTATGACTCATGGGCATCTCAAACACAATATGTCTAAGACTGAACTCTTGATCTACCCCATGCCCAACAAAACAATAAATTAAAATATATTCCTCTATTTCAGGGAATAACATTTCCCTCATTCCAGATACTCAGACCAGAAATTCGAGAGTCATTAAACAGCTACTTCTCATTAAACTGCTTGAATCTGAACTATCACCAAATCCTGTTGGTTCTACCTTTAAAACATACCTCCAATTCATTCACTTTTCTATGCAAATAATCATAATCTTTGGTTTGGACTGCAGCAGTCAACCCTAAATGGATTCACTCACTCTTCCTCAATCCTTTCTTCACAGAGTACCAGGGCAGCATTATAAAAGCTCCGAACTGATTGGTTTAGTCACTCTATTTCACAATGAATAAATCTAAACTCAACATGAGCCACAAACTCTTTATAATCTGGCCCCTTCTTTTTTTATTTGTCTAAATTTATGGGGTACAAATGTAATTTTGTTACATGCATAGACGACAGAGTGAAGTCAGGGTTCTGGGGGTAGCTATGGTCTGAATAATGTATATTGTGCCCATTAAGTGATTTTCCATCATCCACCCCCTTCCATTCCCCCACCCTTCTGAGTGTCCATATTGTCTGTCACTCCACACTCTATGTCTATGTGTACAAATTATTTAGCTCCCACTTATAAGTGAGAATATGAGGTATTTATCTCTCTATGTCTGAGATGTTTTCCTTAAAATAATAGCCTCCAGTGCCACCCATGCTGCTTCAAACGACAAGATTCCGTTCCTTTTTATGACTGAGTAATATTCCATTGTGTACATGTACCCAATTTTCTTTAACCCATCATCCATTGATGAATGCTTAGGTTGATTCCATATCTTTGCAATTGTGAACAGTGCTGTGATAAACATATGGGTGCAGGTATCTTTCTGATATAATGATTTATCTTCCTTTGGGTAGATACCCAGGACTGGGATTGCTGGATCAAATAGTAGTTCTATTTGAAATTCTTTGAAAAATCTCCATGCTTTTTTTTTTCCATAGAGGTTGTACTAATTTACATTTTAACCAGAAGTATATGAGTTCCCTTTTCTCCACACCCTTGCCAACATCTGTTATTTTTTGTCTTTTTATAATAGTCTGGCCCCTTCTTATCTCTTTACTCATCTTCTACAGACTCTCTCTTAATTTAATGGGGAATTATACTCTATTATAATGTCTTGTAATAATAGTCTTCAGTTTGTAATTATAATTTTACGTGTGCTATTATTCAGCTCTCCTACCAGATTATAAGATTCAGAGTTACACCGCCAGTACAAACATTGACATGCAGAAGGTACTCCTTATTAAATGTACGAGTGAATAAATGTAGAAACAAACAAATGAATCAATTTATCAATGGAACTATTAGTTCAATTTTTAACTTCTATGGGTCTCAGTTTGCCCATCTGTAGAAGAGAACCTATAATGGTTCACTCACTACAAAGTTTAGTAGTGCATTTGAGTAATCTATAAAAATTTATGTAAGCAGTTTTGGTGGTATTAGCACCAAACAGGAGCCCTTCACCCTTTCAAAATTGAGAAGGCACTTGGAGACAGCACTTCTATGGCTGTTGCTGACCCTGGAGATCAGTTGATTTTGTTAAGCCCTTTTGCTTATCCTAATATTCCCAGAACCCATATTTCATTTTGAGAAATACTTGGCCCAAGACTGATGAGAGGGAGTCATAGGTGGATAATGCCTGGTTTCCAGAACCAGAGTGAGATTGTGCTGACTATGTGCTCCCCTGGCCTGAGCTAAGAGCAGTGGTATTCATTCTGGGCTTGGAAAAACAACTCTCTCTACTGATGCTGCTCATCTCTTCTGGTGGGTGGGACATCAGAATGTAGGCAAAACCATGCTGGGCAGGCGTGGGAGAAGGCCCTGCTCAGGAAGGGGTCCAGCCTGAATCATGCATTTCAGCAACAGGTTACTGGAAATCATGCTGGTTTGGCCAGGTCCACACTTCCTAAGCCTCCTCCTCCTCATCTGCTTAAATGTTCAAAAAACAATAAAAAAAAATTTGCTTTATTCTCTTTCTGGTGTTTATTCTATTGCTTTTGGAAATAAGAAGATCTAATTTTGTATTCATTTTCTCCATCCATCAAGATACCATCTTGTCCTTTGCCAGACATTATGACAATGACTGTGCTCTGTTTCTTGCCAGACACACCCTTTGGGGTCAGACAAAGGTATATAAAACTTGGCCTTAGCATCTATTAACTGGGGCACCTTAAATCATGACCTTATGTCTTATAGTCTGAGCTTCTCCATCTAACAAGTCAGGCATGCTAATACCTAAACATCATTGGCAGACTTACAAAAAAGTACTGAGCATATATGAGGTTTTCACTACATGGTAGTTATTGTTAGCAGTAATGTTAGTGTTACCAGTAGTAAATGCTACAAGAATACTAGCAATGTGAAGGTGGTTAACACAGTGACTAAATTTAAGCTCTGCTGAGAGCAGAAACTGGGTTGGTTTTGTTACCTGTTGTATCTTCAGAATGTGTCATGGTTCTCAGCAAAGGGATTGTACTAGATCAGCATTTGATAAATATATCAATACATAAAAGAAGAATCAGAGTAACCTCTTCATAAATGCTATTTCCCTCTTAACTTCCTGTTTCACCCTGGATTCTGATAACATTAATGGATATACAGTAGGGCTGACACTGAAATCCCAATTTAACAAATGAGAAATTGAGGTGTAAAGGAGATTAAAGACGAGGCCTATCTTAAGGATATGAATAGACAAGTCACAGAACAGGAAATGCAATTATCCAGTAAATGTATTTGAGTAGATGCTTATTTAAGAACACAAAACAGAAATGTCAACGAGAAGTCATATTTTTCCCAACAAAGTGGGCAAAAAAAGTGCAAAGAAAAAATACTTCCATTATGCCAAATAATAAGCAGTCATGATACAAAATAGCAGGTCTTGGCACACACTGCTGGTGGGGTGGAAGCTAGTTCACCTGCCCAGAATGTCATAGTTGTGTCCTTTAAAATGAAAAAGACCCATAGCTTACCACCAGCAATTTCTCAGTATTGACCCTAGAGAAATGCTTGCATGCATGCATGTGCCTACAACGATGTTCGTATGAGAATGCTGACTCCAACATTTGCTTGCAGTAGAAAAATGTATGAAGTGACCTAAATGCCCACCATTAAGGGTATGGCTAAATTACCTGTAGCACATTCATACTATGGGATACTGTACAGCAGCTAAAAAGATTGAAGTATATCTAAGAACTGAAGTAGATAGATATCCCAAATTAATACAATTTCCATCCCAAAGTTAGACATTTGATCTGTGGTTGAACACACCCTTCTGACAGGCAGTATGCTTGTTCTTTCCTCCCTTCATTTATCTATTCATTCATTTATCAATCTTGACTGAACATCCACTTAGTTTCAACCATTTGAACTGTGGTAAACCCCTTCAATGATCAGCTGTTATGCATCTTTCAAGTCTCAGTTTACATGTCTCTTCTTCCAAGAAGCCCTCCTTAACTATTTAAGCTGGGTTAGACACCCTTCCCATGTTTTCTCATAGCCCCCCGTCCCCCGTGCTCCTCACACCATAACACTTTTCATGCTGCAGTATAATATTTTTCATTTAGAACCGTGTGCTCATGAGGCCAGAGATCATGTCTATTAATCAGGGCTGTATTCCTAGCACAGAACAGACATTTAATAAATACTTGTTAAATGGGATAAGTATTATTTAACACGGATTATATTAGATTTTCACTAGTTGATGGATGAATGAATGAATAAATTAATACATACAAGAACAAAGGATGGATGACAGGGTGAGAAACGGAAAGAGCTATAAAAAGAAATGAGGCTTAGGGAAAATAAAGAAAGAAAGAAAGTGGTGACTCAGCTCAAGAGCCATAGAAACAGCATATAAGAGCCACCTGTGCCTTCACCTTGACCCTGATTTGGGCTAAACTTTCCAAATCCTCTGAGGCTTAATATGGCATCATATATCAGTGTTATAACTAAGATCTGAAAGCAAGAGACTCATCTTCTGAGAGCCCACTTTGTGCTGCTTCTGACTTATTCCTTACATGCTCAACAAGTATCCATGAAGCCCCTACTGTGTCATATAAGTGTCATAAATTTTGTGCTTCAGGTGAAGGAAAAACCATAAGCACTGTTAAATATAATACAACACAAACTGTGATCAAGGACTAAGGATCATGTTATAAGAAATTCGTATTCCAAACAGGCTGGGATCCCAGGGATAGCGGCTCAACTAGCTTTCATTATTAGTTAGTAGGGGACACTTCCGGTCTCTGTTCAAATGTCATCTCATCAGAGATGACTTCCCTGACCATCTATCTAAAAATCACTAAATCTTTTCCAACTGAGATATTATACGATAACATGCTTCTTTTATCTCTCCTCAACTACATTGTAATAATCAACAAAAGCAAAAACTTTTTCTTGCTGTATTCATTATTGCACCCCTAGAGGCTAGAAAGTAGTTAAGCTCATGTTGGGAGTCAACAGATATTTGCCGAGCAAGTGAATTGATGAATGAACTAAAGTTTCTGATTGATGGGTGTTCAAAGCATTTGACATTCAGAGGCAGAAATTTGGATCTGATTTGTAAAATTTGGACACACAAGAATGTCCACCCAGATCATATAAACATCTCCTTTCCTTATGTCTATTCATTTCCCCAAAGAATTATATTGAGAATGCCAAGGAGGTGAGATAAAATAGATATAGATTGTGATGGAAGCTTTACAGGTCTGAATGTGAGAGAAGAATTAATAGATGACTAAATTGGGATACATGAATAAGCCAGTTGAGAGAGATGACTTTTAAGAGTGTTTCTAGCTCCAAATTGAGGATCCTAAGACAACAGAGGCATAAACAAACATACTTGTTCAACTAGAGAATGAATGATCAAGAGCACTAGCTTTGGAGTTGACAGATCTACTTAAGACCCCAGCTTTGCCCCTTGATAGCTGTAAACTGTAATCCACATTCCTTCTCTGAGTTTCCAGTCCCTTTCTATAATCTGGGGATAGGACCGCCTACATTGTGGGGTTGTTGGGATGATTAAATCAAATGAGATTATCTATGTAAAGTCCCTATTTAGTGCCTGACACAAAGTACAAGCTTATTACATTTTGGCTTCTCCATTTCTCTTCAAATGCTAAACTCCTTCTCATTCTTCATTCCAGAACCATTTAAAGAACATTTACTCAGTGCTTACCTTGTGTCTATAATTGTTCTAGGTGCTTGGAATGCACTGGGAGAAAAAGAGGAAACAAATCTAGCCCTCAGGGTGTTTACATTCTAGTTCTCAGTTTAGACTTCAATTCATCCAAGTTTGGGTTAGAAACCTCTGACTCTGTGTTTCTGTTTCTTCCATCAGAATATTATTTTACTGCAATGGCACTGCTTGCCTGTGCCTCTCTTTTCTCATAGACTGTGAGCACCTTGAGTTTTCAGCACCACTGGATCATCATTTCTTAACATAGTGGACAGTGCCTAATAGATACCCAGTGAATATTTGTTGCATGAAGTAATGGATGAATGAGACAGACCAATGAGTAGATGGATAACAAGAGTGAGCTACTGTTCACTGTTCCTGGTTTGCTTTATACTTTTCTTTCTTAGTTTTGTCCAGAGTATTTACTTCTTGGAGAAATCTGAAGATTTCGTATAGGCCAAGGAGCACAGTGCTCAGTGCAGAAGCACTTGACAGCCAAGTGGAGAAAAAGATGCTTCCCTGCTATTTCTTCCCAGCCAGAAGCATAAAGAACTGCCTGTGTAACTTGTGTTATTGGACACCAAGACATCAAGGGTGGGCCACAGGGACTGACTGTGGACTAGTGGCCTCTGACTTGTAAGCCTGTCTTCTGCTTGCTATATTTAGAGCTTTGACCAGATCGGATGCATTTCTCAGCTCTAAAATTCTGCCTTTACATTACTGCAGTAGGAGGTAGTGTGAGTAGCGGTTAGGAAGGTGAAATTTGGAATTAGACTTAGGTTTGAGGCCTGTTTATGCCATTACTAGCTGTATGAGGTTAGTTTAATCACTTCTCTGAGTTTAAGCTTTTTCACCTACCTCAGAAGTGTCTGTAAGGCACTTAAAGCAGAGGAAATACTTAGTAAATGGTTGTCATTATTATTGTGGTCCACATTTCAGTAGGGCATCCAGAGCCAGTGAGGTTTCCTCTGGGTACTGATTCTTACAGATAATCCCTATTGAATTCCTTTTACTACAAAAAAGTATATGGATCACCTGTAACCCCAGACACCTTCTCTGTGTCTGCCCACAGAGAAGGGGTTAATGTGTTGTCCTCTCATTGTGCATATATGGAAACTGAGGTCCAAATAGGTGATGTGGTGTGTCTTTGTGTCATATGATGAGTTTGCAGCAGAGTTGGCACTGGTCCCCTTTCCTCCGATAGTGGCATTTCTCATTCAATAGAGGGGTTTCCACTTAAGGGAGATGGAGATGTTCCACATTTCTTTCTTGTCCTGGCCAAAAGTAATCAGTCTACTAGAAGTTTCCATGGGGTAAGCACAGAAGGCTCTCTCTTCATCACTGTCATACCTTGGGAAACTATCTCCAGTGTAGATAACAGAAAGAATAAATATTTTTGTTGAGAGAAAAAAAATGAAGACAAAGGTCAAAGGGAATCATGTAATGGGTTGACTCAGGAAAGAAAAAGAAAGCATTTTTTCCCTCTCCTCTTTTTCTCCAAAACAGTCTTTATATAGAACTTGTATAAGAGCCAATTTATTTGATATGGAAAAAATGTGAAAGCAGCAAAATACACATACACACACATACACACACAAAGAGGTATTTGTGGTGGGGTTCAGAACTCAAATTACCAAGAGATAAAGGAGTTGAAATGATAGGTTGATTTGGAAGGATGTGTTTCTCTTTTTTCAGCCTCAGAGAACATTCAGGTCAGGAAGTCCAGCCCAGCCCAGCCCAGATCTCCAATAAACTCCTTGAAACACAAAAGAGTAAAAGAGGAAGGCCAATGAAAGCCTCAGTCTAGCCCTTGTGCCTGTCACATAGTAGGGACTAAAGAAATATTTGGAGAGTGAATGAAAGAACAAATTGTGCCTAAGAGTGTCGACCTCAATACTGACGATTTGGCACAGTATGTGGCATTTTTACAAAGTAGGTAGGAGTTCAGCACTTAAGTTTGAGTGCCTTTAGGAAAGGGACTGGTCTGAGTCATCCTAATACTGTTTCCAGTACAGAATCTGGCATATAGAATGTTCTCAGTACGTATTTGTGAATTGAGCAAGTAGTTGCATGAGTGAAAGAGAACTTGGAGATTCCTGGACCTTGGAGACAATTTAGAGCAGTGGCTATTAAACTTTAACTAGCATCCAAATTACCTGGAGAGGCCCTGCACTCAGTTTCTGATTCACTAGGCTGGACTGGGGCCTGAGAGCCTGGCCTTTCTCAGTTCCCAGGTGATACTGATGCCGTGGGTCTGGGGCCACACTTTGCGAACTTGTTTTAGTGCGCTGGTTTTTAAACTTGGTTGCAAATCATAATCACCTTATGAGATTTTAAAAGTTCTAATGGTCAGGACTTATTCTTAACCATTAAATAAATATCTGAGGGAATACAGAGTGGAAATGGGATACAAGGGAGACCCAGGCAATTTTTAAATGTCCCAGTTTTTAAATGTGCAATCCAAATTGAGAAGAACTGGCCAGGCAAGGTGGCTCAAGCCTGTAATCCCAGCACTTCGGGAGGCCGAGGCAGGCAGATCACAAGCTGAGCTCTCAGACCAGACTGGCCAACCTGGTGAAACCCCATCTCTACTAAAAACACAAAAATTAGCCCAGCGTGGTGATGCGTGCCTGTAATCCCAGCTGCTCGGGAGGCTGAGGCAGGAGAATTGCTTATATCTGGTGGGTAGAGGTTGCAGTGAGCCAAGATCGCACCACTGCACTCCAACCTGGGTGAGAGTGCAAGGCTCTGTCTTGGAAAGAAAAAATAAAGAGAAGAACTAATCTAGTGCAACCTCCTGCATGCAAAGTTGAGGCATCAGAAGATTAGAAAGGACAAGTGACTCACCTAAGAGGGTACAGGTAGTTAGTGATTTAGCTGAGATTTAGCTGAGAATAGAACTAAGCTAAATCATTAAGGGTGCTTTCATTTATTCAGTTTAATTTTCACCATTTCACACTTATCAACCCATGGCAGCTCTCACAGGCTCATAACTTGAGGCAAAAAAAATGAAAGCTGAGTTTAAACTGAGATTTTAAAACATCTATTATTTCTTCCCTCCATTGTTTTATAAAGAAAGTTTAAGTGGAAGCATATTTATAGAACTCTACCACTCTAGACAAGTGAGGAGATGGAAGAGACAGGGTTATGGAATATTTTTAAGGCAAGACTATCCTTTAAATTTTAAGTACATTCTCAAACACAAACCAAGTGCTCTTCCTGAGTTCTTAAACAGCTGTTCCTCATCTTTGACTCAATGAATTAGCAAGAGTTTGCCTGTGATGTGCACATTAATTGCTAGTATGTAAAAGGAAGTGCTGGTAAAGTGTTTGAAAGTGGTTCTGCCCTTTAAAAAGATTAAAAGTTTCCTCTAGAACTTGGTTTCCATTAATGATTGGCTTAGTGAATATTTTCAAGTAGACAGAGCGGAGACTGTCTTACATTATTTTAGAACCAAATAAAGAGCCACAAAAGGCCTATAGAAACCATTGACACCCAAATTAGATGGCGAAGACTCTATCCTTTTTGTAGATTGAAACAGAAGTTGGAATCATATCTTTAATTGAGCACCAGTTGAGTGCACTGGCTTAGGAGTCAGAACGAAATTCCAATCATTACCTTCACAACTTCCTAACTGTGTGATCTTGGACGAGTGACTTCACATCTCTAAGCCCCAGTTTTCTTCTTTGTAAAATAAGAATAGTACGGCTGTGGTTGTGGAGAGGATGGAATGAGTAAAAGATGCAAAGACCTTAGCCCATTTTCTAGTACACAGGAAAAGCACCAATGGCTTCATTATAAGATGGTCTTCCTCCTAAGACAGAAATTCTGAGGATGTTTGGGGAAGAAGTAATAGAGAGGTGGCTTGAGAAGTGAGTAATTTTTTTTTTTTTTTTTTTTTTTGAGATGGAGTTTCACTCTTGTTGCCCAGGCTGGAGTGCAATGGCGTGATCTCGGCTCACTGCAACCTCTGCCTCCTGGATTCAAGCGATTCTTCTGCCTCAGCTTCCCAAGTAGCTGGGATTACAGGCATACATCACCACACCCAGCTAATTTTTTTGTATTATTAGTAGAGACAGGGTTTCACCATGTTAGCCAGGCTGGTCTTAAACTCCTGACCTCAGGTGACCCGCCTGCCTCGGCTTCCCAAAGTGCTGGGATAACAGGTGTGAGCCACCTCCCCGGCTGAGAGGTGAGTATGAAAGACAAGTACTACTTCACATAAGAGCAGTGAGCATCCAAAAACAGTGACAGAAACCTAAAGCTGCAAAGGCCTTAAGGATTAAGTGGATTTGAACCACTGTTCTGCCTCAGGAAATAAGACAAAAACAAACGCTGTTGATGTTGATGTTCACTTTCCAGCATAATTTTTGTGCAAATACCTAGGACTGTGCCCAACCCCAGTCAATCTACTATAACTTCACCCCAATTCGCCCACTGAAAAGCAATCAAAATGCATAAATTGTCTTCAATTTAACATAAAAAGAAAATCATTCGCAAACTTCAGTTCTTCTAATTTCATTAGTAATAAATGATTTTCTCACTGCTACTCTCATCCAACCTCCTTCATTTACTATTGGAATGACTAAAATTAAGAAAGGCTTATGAGGCTTAAGGTCATACATCAGATTTGTCACTAAATCCAGGTCTAGTGGTCCCTTTCCCATTGCTCTTCCCATGATATCAACTCTGCCATGTTAAGACAAATCTATACCCAATGATGGGTTACAATCCATAGAATGAGTTTTGGCTGTGATGAACCTTCCCTTTCCTGTCCAGGCCTCTCTGACCTGCCTCACGTTCCTCCACAACCCACCCACTTGATAAACTCCCTATTCAGAGAGTGCACTTACATGTCTATGAATTTCCTATTGAGATGTAGGATGGAGGCCACATCCACCTGGAGAGGAGGGTCCCGGACCACCTTATACTGCAGGGGCTTACACCGTAGACAGAGTGGGGTATCTGCAGTGGAGGTCAACATGGCAGCATCGATCTCTAGGTGCTCGTCCAGCGTGTAGATCTGGATGCCGTACACCTCCTCGCCCACGTCCCGGAGCCTGATGGTCAGTGGGATGTCACAGAAGACATTCTGAGGACCCAGGGAGATGTTCTTCCCACTGATAGTCAACAGTTTGATGTCATTGACAGCTCCACTGGAGTCCCAGTCAGTGGAGACAAAGGTCACCCAAACGGTCAGAGACTCAGGGACCAACGGGTAGAGGAATTCCAGCTCGAGGTAGCAGCCTTGAGGCTCAGGGCAGGCTGGAGGAACTGTGTGTGGGTTGACAGCTGAATTTGGGCTCCAGGTGCGGACACTGGACTTACAGGGCTGTTCAACATCAGGATGACCTACGCAGAAGAGATGAGGGAATGAGTTCTTGAAGAAAGAGCTTTATTCTGATCCTTAGAGTTTCCTGTGGACCCCAGGAGAAACCGGCCTGACTAGAACTTAGACAGAGGGGAAAAGGAGAGGAAGGTTCTTGGTGTCTTGGTGAATCTGCTATACACACAGTATCCATCTCATCCCCACCCCTGCAATACAGATTTCAGAGGAATCACCAGACATTCAGTCAAACTGCTTTCATCTCATTACTGAGTCAATGTTCAAACTTTCCTTCCTCATCTTCCACTTAGGAGGCTGTGCTGCCTAAGATGAAAAGAAGTAAAGTCTCCAAATATAGAGTGAATCGATCAGGTTCATACAACTTGAAGTGTAAAGGTCAGCATTGGAACCAAGTTTTGTTTCATTTTGGAATCTGCATTCTTTGTTCTTGTCCCTACTGGATGCAGGGAATTCTAGAATAAATTAGAATCTTGTGGTGTTACTGCCATTGGTAAAACCTACTTGGAATGACAGAAATCCTAACCCCACCCCCTGACCAGCAAAGAATATGTAAGCATAAATAGCATCCACCCTGCAGACTGAGGACCTGGGAGGAAACTGTCTAGAACCATGAACAACAGAGCTGGAAGGCAGCCTTGGAGCCCTCTTATCTCTCCTCCTCCCCTTCTCTACATGTGGTCATTCCATACCACTGAGCTTCTCTGCACTCTGTTCTGTCTGACTCAGGAAGGGGAGGGTTGGGTGAGGAGCAGGCAGAAAGAAGGAGAGATTCTTCTCCTCTTTCCCTAGGGAGATGATGCCTCGTCCCCACTGATCTCAGCCTGCAGCTACTTCTGAATTTTTCTCTGCTGAGATCACATCTAGACTCCCAGAGAGCTCTTCCTTGCACTACTGAGAAAAAGAACCAGGACTCAATGTAGTGACTGGCTCTAATTTGTTTAAGGGAGCCTCATGAGAGAGACAGACCAGATGGTAAGATGAAGGACCTCAAGTTGTTCAACTAGACACCTTAAAAAAAAATTAAGAGACAGAGTGCCCAGGCTGCAGTGGAATGGTCTGATCGTAGCTCATTGCAGGCTCCAATCCCCCTGCCTCAGCCTCCTGAGTAGCTGGAATATAGGCATGTGTCCCCATGCCCACCTAGCCACATTCTTTTTTTCTTCAGCATCAGTGGTTTGTTGGGAGGGTGGTGGTGACCCTGGACATTTCTGAAGCAAATAAGAAAAAAAAAAAAATCTTTGCTTAAAAATGCTTTGTGGTAATGTTTCAGGGTAACAGGAATCACTATAATGTCAACACTAGAAAGTTATTTGGAGTGAAAAAACTATGCCAGTGAAGGCTGTAAATGCCTCTAACCTCCTTGCCTCTGCTTAGCCAAGAAAAGAGAGAAGCCACCAAGTAGAGATGGAGAAGAGAAGAGGAAAAGAGAAGGAGGGGTGAGAAAATACACAGAGGCTTCTTAGATATAATGCATCAGAGCAAGAAAAGATGGATTTAATTACAAGATTTCCTCTATCTCTCCTTGGCTAGTTTCACTCATTATTTGCAGCAACTGCTGGCTCAAAGCAACCTGTAGTTTAGGGGAAAAACACAAGTAGGACTCCCCACCTAGCTGAAGCCTTTCTTCTTGTCTACTTTCCAACCCACTGAGTTCCTGACTCTCTTAACTTTGTGGGATGTTGACACACATGTATCACTTATTCATTCAGTCAACTTCATTGAAGGCAGCACATTACAGTATATGAAACACATCTCCTAGTCGTTAGTTAACTCATCTGATTGTCATCAAAATCCTGTAAGATCATTGTCATTTTGTCTCTATTAAAGAGCACTGTTTCACTTAACGCCATGCAGCTTTTGCTTAAATCAGTGTGCCTGTCCATAGAGAATTCACATAGTGGATGCTCAATACATATTTGTTAAAGGAAGGACCTTCTATCCAGTTAACATCGAGTTAAAAGTTACAGCATGGAACATTAAGGCATGCTTCCTGATGGTGGGTGCCAGGTGAACATTCCACCCCTCCATGAGCTTTCTCCTGCAACTGGCAAGGGATAAAGTAATCTTTCTCCCTTCCTTGGAGAAAATGACTGTCAGTGGTGGGAAGCCACAGGAGAGCAAAGATGACAAATCTGCCTGGCTCATCCTTCCTCCCTAGTTTCTTGTTAATCAACAGAGGAACCAAATGCTTCCAAAGGACAGGAAGGTGAGTCTGGTCGTTATACTCAAGCAAGTAAACAGGAGTAGAAATCTTAGCAAAGCTTGTGGTTGTCTGGTTATTAGAGACAAACCCTTAGATGTAAAAAAGAGTCCCTAGAGGCACTGAGTGTAACCATAACCAAAGCAGCAATCTCATTAATAGTGCCAGCCTTCACGAGTTGCCCATCCTCAATGTGCAGGCACTGTGCCAAGGACATTACACGCCTCAGGTCTTTTTACGCTGGCACTAAGTCTGTGACGCAGGTCTTACGAAATTCATTTTACAGAAGAGGAAACTGAGACTCAGATGGTTCAGAAACTCCCTGGCAGGGAGTAGAATATGATATTGTTGGTCCAGGCAGTGTGCCAGGCTTTGAAGGAATGAAAGTTGGGTTAAAATATCAGTTATAGGGTTTCTTACTGTGTTACCTACTGTAATGTTACCTACCTCAGGGTTGCTGCAAACCTCGAATAGGATGAGATCATTAATAGATTCTCATAAATATATTAGTTCTGTCCTGGAAAGTAGGGAGGTATTAACAAGGAAAATATTGGTAAGAGGAGGTATTCCAAGCATGAGAACAGTTGGGAGAGAGTGTCAGTTAAGGTTACTATGGTTTTGAGTACAATAGTAGAGCCACAAATGCTGAGGCTGGTAAGCTAAGTAGAATCAAGATTGTGAAGTGGTTTGTATACCACATTAAGGAAACTGAACTTTAAACTGAAATAGATGAAGAGCTACTGAGAAATTTTAAGCAACTGAGTGATATCAGAGTTGCCTTTTAGGAAAATTACTGTTGGCCTGGTGTGGTGGCTCACACCTGTAATCCCAGCAGTTTCAGAGGCTGAGGCGGGCAGATCACTTGAGGTCAGGAGTTCGAGACCAGCCTGACCAACATAGTGAAACTCTGTCTCTATTAAAAATACAAAATCAGCTGGGTGTGGTGGCACATGCCTGTAACCCCAGCTGCTCGGGAGGCTGAGGCAGGAGACTCGTTTGAACCTGTGAGGCAGAGGTTGCAGTGAGCCGAGATCACGCCACTGCACTCCAGCCTGGGCAACAAGAGTGAAACTCCATCTCAAAAAAAAAAAAAAAAAAAAGGAAAGAAAGAAAGTAAAGAAAAGAAAAAACACTGTTTAGAGACACAGACACTATCCATCCATCTATCCATCCATCCATCCATCCATCCATCCATCCATCCATCCATCCACCCATTCATTCCGTGCATTCAAAGAGTAACTATTCAGAGCCAGGTGTGTGTCCAGAGGTAGGCTAGGCTCCAAGAGAATAAGTTTGCCAACATGATCTCTTGTTCTCAGGGAGCTTTTAGTCTTGTGAGACCAGTTAGGAGAGTATTGGACTAATGCAGACAATACATGAACTGCAAAAAAGCATGCAAGGAGATGGCAAGTCAGAATTCCAAAGGAGGAAAAATGAACACAGCTGGGAGATTGATTGGACATGCAGTTGCAAGGTGAGGACAGGAGCTGAAGAAAAGAAACAAAGAGAGAAGGGAAGGAAGGAGATAAGCAAAGGGGAGGAGGAAGTGTGGAAGTGGAGAAAAGAATAAAGAAGAAAAGAGAAATAAGCGCAAAAGCCCCTGTTACTTCATTATTAATAGATATTCTTTTGCATATATGGTGATTAAATGAAAAATTACATATTTATATAAGTTGTCCACTAGAAATAAGGTCATATATGTGTATAGACATATATATTTATACATACTCATGCTGATCTACATTTACATTTGTGAAACGCCATACAGGCACCCATTATATATCTATGTATATACATGCTGCAGCTGTTGACACAAATATAGTTATAAAAACTTGCTGCCAAGCTTTTTTCCAGGTGAATAGTTAAGCACACCTGAAATATTCTGGGCAGAAAAATAGAGAAAACACACAAATGAGAAAAAATGAAAACAGTTAGTGCCATGTGCTAATCTCTCATGGAAAACCCAACACTTGGGATCTATTTTATACTTGCATAAGTGATCTTAACTGGGATTTGAGTCAGTCAGATCAAGAAATTTATATTTATCTAATTTATAGGCTACAGATATAACATGGCATCAAATATCTCAAAAATATTTATGTATGAAATACGGTTTTTACTCAAGAGGTAGGAGCACAACCACTGTCTATGAACAAAGGCAAGCAGTTCTATGACTGTATTTACCTTCTTTGAAATGAAGTTAATGAAATGCAGTAGATTTCCAATAAAGATTTGTCAAATGAAGAGTCTTCTGCTAGTTAATATGGGATTATATGAAAAGAAGTTACAGCTCCATGGAATATTAGAGCTGGAAAGGACACATTATAGTTCAACTTTTCATTCTGTGGATACAATGCCATTTTCAGAGAAGCTATGTGACTCACTCAAGGGCACAGAGTACATCAATAGTAGGTCTGAGAACATGATCCAATCCTCCTCCTTTCTCTCGCCTGCACTCCCCATGTTTTTTCCCCAATCCTACAGATATGTCTGGCATTGCTCATGAATTTGGGTGTTTTAAGTTAGTTTGGGAAGTCCAAAAACTTAAACATGCAAAGATAAATAGGATGAGAATGAGTTGAGAAATAAATTGCAGAGTTTGGCTCATGGAAAAGTTTATTTCTTCAAGGATATTAAAAGGGTCTGAGCCAAAAGGATCACATAGACTGTAATAGGATGCTCTAAAAAAAGAACAGTGTCTTTTCCTGGCCCACATGTACTAAATTTACATAGGAGGAAAACCCGGGGCTGCTGGGTTTCCTTGGAGCTCCGAATTGGCTCAGGGAAGCAGAGACCTCAGTGCCTCCAGTTGAACTCCATTCTGCATATTATGCTTTAAGAAAGTCAGGAACAAACTAGGAGCAAACTTCACCAACTAATAGTCGCGTTGGATGTAGGTGTGGGGAGATGTCTGGAAATAATTTTATTCAAACAAGTGGTAGAACAAAGCAAGATAATTTTAGCCAGAGACATCTCAGGGGAGAATCTTGCTAATTCTACCTTCCAAGTACCTCCCAACCCCATAAACTTCTCTCCATTCTCACAGCCACCGACCTCACCAGCCCACCATCATTCCTCAGCTGGATTTTGGCAACAACCACCTTGCTGTTTCTCTTCCTCCAGCAATCAAATTCTCTTGATCTCTTCTTCACACAGCAGCCTGAACAATCTTTACGACACCCAGGTCTTACCATATATCATTCCCTAAGGCACGTGGTTTTCTCACTGCCCTCGGTGTGAATCCAAACCCTTCCTCACCTGTCCATTATCCGTCTCACCTAGAGTCTTACCTCTGCCACCTCCACCTTGTTTTGCATGTTCCGAACCTACTTAAACTCTTACAGCCTTACTGAACTTTTGCTTATGCAGGTTATATCTATTAGTAGTTTCCATATTGTAAACTAAAGCCAAGACATTTGAAAATTCAAGAATACATAAGAGTGTGTTCCATTAGCTATCAGAGCACAAATGACATCACATGTCATGTGTTTATCAGATAGCTCCATTGGACTCTCAGGAGTGAATGAGAGTGGAAAAAGCAAATGATGTCATCCGTAATTTTATGAAAATACATTTGACTTTGAGGACACCCTATAAAAGTTTCCAGGAACCCCATAAGCCTCTGAACTAGATTTAGAAAACAGCCACTCTGTGAACATACCAAACTCTTTCACATTCTCAGATGCACCTTGTTAACGATGTTGTGATATTTCGTGGGAAGACTGAGTCTCCAGTTCAGAATGAAGTCCTCTTCTTAAGGGCCCCCAGCACCACTTGGTACTTCTATTACCATAAGCCTGTTCACATTGAATGGCAATTGGCCATTTACTTATCTGAATTCCCTAGCAGACACTCAGCATTGCCTTGCCCATGTGCCCAAGACAGTGCCCAGCATACAGTGCCTGTGTTGGTCACTAGTGAGATGGGTTCACTAGATGCAAGTATGCAAAATGTTGTCAGGTGGCAGAGACACATTCTTTGTGGCAACCCAAAGTGGGTTCAGTTTGGGTGGAAAAATTACAATTGCAGAATTCAAAAACTTTCTAAAAAACTGGAGCTTGAACAGGCGCCAGGGAACCTCAGTGAGGATGCACCTAGAGGGGATTCCTGCACTTGGGGGGAGCCCTGGCTGGATGACCCCAGGCGTCCCTCTCAGGTCTGACAGCCTGTGATTCTGTGAGGCTGCACTGAGGGCTTTTCCCAGACATCCCTCTTGCTTTACATTCCAGATGGATTTGTTTAGACTTCCCAAGTTTGACTCTCATTTTTATTTTAAGCTACTTTAAAAAATAAAGTGCGGTGCCGTCGTTTTTCAACTTCACTTTCCTCTCTGATCCTTCCCCTTGCTTTATTCTATCTCTGGCTTTTCTTTTCAACCTTCCTTCTAAAAATATAGAGGATAGCGGAGGAGTTCTCACTGGTGTTCAGTGAGAAGACTGATTCCGCTCCCTCTGATGCACTGGTGTAATAGTGTCCTCGCTCAGTGACTGCTGGCATGAGCTGACCTGCAGAGGAGCAAGAGGGACTGGGTGGGGGCAGGGTCTATGTGCACATCCCTGAGGACCAGTGATGGGGAGATGAAAGAATAAGAGGAAAGTATGGAGCCTCTGCCAGCCTGGTTCTGAGGCCAAGTGACAACAAGCATTTGGCAAAGGTATTCTCTTAATTTCAATAATGATGTAAGAAAGCACAGAGATCATTGGTTCCTAGGGAAGCTGGTGAGACACTCCTGAGCAGGGAAGAGTCTGATAGTGGGTGGAACCCGTAACAGTGGCAATCATAAGGCACTTCCTTTAAGTGTCTTACAAGTAAATAGATCTCAAAAAGAGGGTACATAGAAGAAATTAAAAGGAATAGTTGCAATGCATGTGAAAGTGCTCTGTGTAGTCTAAGAAATAACAGAAGAAGAATCAAAGACCACTGATGCCTTGAAACCCCAAAATATTTGTATTGACTCTAAAGTGACCTTGTTTATAACTAACTACAAGCAGTTGGGGACTGAAGGATATATAAATACTCCCAAGACACTGTGCTTGTATCAGGTGTGTGGCCTTGGGCGCCTCTTTAATATCTTAGTGTCTTTGTTTCCTCATTTGTAATACGAGAACATGTTAGGATGGTGCAGGTGCTCAAAAAGTGTTTGTCAAATGGATGAGCGCTTGACTACTAACCTTGCAGGATAATGTTAATCAAATGAAATGATACATGAGAAAGACCCATAAAAATCATACTACTCCATATACATTGAAAGAGCTGTTCTTTGCACACTCCACCTGTCAGTGAGCTTCCAGAAGGCTGACTTACCTTCTGCTTCACGAGGGCTCCAGTGTCCTGATGGACCGCAGGGCATTGGGGAGGAGGCGTTGAAAGCATACTGTACCAGGATTCTCCCTTCCAGGCAAAGATCACATGCTGATCCCAATTCTCTAGGAGGCCAAGGAAAGAGGGAAAATGCACCGACTTAGGAACAGTTGAATGAGCAACTGATGGGACTAGGCCAGAGTCAATGGGGCAGAGGACACAGCATATCTGTGTTTCCCCTTTCCTCCCTACATATGCCAAGGGTTCTAGAAATAACCATAAGTGAAATGCTTCCCCATTGCCCAGCAAGAACCTCGTTTGGGCCTAAGTGGCCTCTGTTCTGATGATGTACACATTTCTCTGATTTTTAGCAGCACAAAGTCAACAGGCTGAAGACTCACCACATGCGGTAATTTTAATTTTATCAGGCATGTAAAGTTCCACTGAGGATTTGCAATGTAGTTATGAGAAAACCTTTTGCTCCATTTCATTCTCAAAGTTTACTCCTTTTACAATATTTATCAGGTACCTATTATGTGCCAGACACCATCCTGTGTTTTAGGCATTAAATACAAAGAGGGCATGGTTCCTTCATCTGAAAATAAGAGGGCTGGATTAAACGATGCCTAAAGAACCTTCCAGCCTTGACATTCTGTGGATGGATGAGTCACTCCTCCATTTTACAGTCAAAAGCAGTTTCTCTACCATGCTATCTAATTCATTTTAGCAGCTTTCCAAGGGGCTAGCCAATCCCTCAATGGGACCAGTCCCAGAAGTGGAATATTACGATGGCTTCCCCTACCAACTTGTGTCTTGTGTATCTGGATTCAATCTTCCTTTGGCCATAGCAGTCTCTGGGATCCTACTCATTTTCCAGATTTGGCATCTGTTTATGAGGCAGTTGTGGAGAAGGGAGAGGAATGAGTCCTCTTCTCCTGTCTTATTGTGAACCAAAAACAGCAAATCTGAGTGACCTCTGCAGAGGGACTGGAAATGAAATCTCGGGAAGATGTTGAGAAATGTCCCAGCACAACCCGTTATTTCTCAAAGTGCAATGGTCCTGATGATAACTCTGTCATAATTCCTGGAAGAACCTCTGAGCTTTGGCTACCTGAAAGGATGCAAGGGAGAAGCCAGGTCTGAAGCCTTATGGCTTTCCCCTTACAGAGACATTCACTATGCCTCTGGGCTCACACAGTCAGGAACCTTGTGCTTGTAAGCATCACAGTGTGTGGTTTCTCCCTGTTCCTCCTCCACACAGCTGACAGGAGATCATCCCCAAACCTCAAGATGAACAGGTCATGCCCCTGCTTACTTCTTTCTGTGATTGTATCCCCTAATGCCCTGTGATGTGGTATTCAATCCTTTTTCATACTATCCTCTACTTCACTCTAGCTTTGTTTCTCTCCACGATAAGCTGTGCCTACCTATCATGTTGTGTCATGTTACCCAAATCCCCTCTGCAGACTTTTTTCACTTGGCTGATGTTTCTCCTCCTTCAAGTTCACCTTGGACATCATTTCCTCTGTGAAGACATTTTTTTCGACATGCAAGAGAGTTTCCCCCAAAAGATTGTGAGGTCCTTGAGGACAAAGTCAATATCTAATAACTATCTGTTTATCTTACACGGCACAGCACACAACTTATTTTATAATGTTGGTCAGTATAAGCAGTTGAATGGATGCATGGATGGATGGATGAATAGATGGATGGATGGATGGATACCAGTCACTTAGGCATGTGCTAATACTCATGGCTAACCTAGTGCAGACCTTCAAATTGTAGGTTTTGCGTTCTCAACCTTATCATTGTAAATATGAACCCATATGTAGGTGGAAATTTTGCAAGCACACTAATATTAATATTCAGTGATAAGATAATCATTAAATAGTCCATGGTTAATATGCTTAATGGAATGGCAAGCAGTTATTGCAGAAATATTTATAAAGATTATGCAACTTCATGGAAAATGTGTAAGCTATAATATTAAATGAAAAAGTCACATCCAAAGCTAAATCTACAGCAGTATCTCAATGTTCAAATAACCTTATGAAACAAAATATTATCAGCAGCAATTTCTGGGAAATGAAATATAGGATGATTGATCCCACCCCCTATTATTACTCTTTCTGGTTTTCTAAATTTTCTCAATATTTTAAATACATGAGTTACTCTCGGAGTAGCAATAATAACAATTATACAAATATACTCATATGCAGAAAAGTAGGAGTGCAGAGAGAGAGACGTCCTCAGCACTGCTAATGAAGGCAGAGTTCCCTTAGGATGACAACAATCCACACTCAGTGGCTCTGAGTCACATGACTGGCTTTAGATTGACACTGGGATTACAAATGTTCTGGGATGAATTCAGGAACCATGCTGATCTTGATGGTCATTCATTCCTCTTTTCTATATCCTTTAGATGTTTTATTGTGGGTGATACACATAAAGCCACCTGAGTTTCAGTGAATTCTTGATACGTCCCAGGCTCCCAATAAATACTTTGATGAGTGCACAAATCATCATCCAGCTGAAGCATATGTATGATGTCCTGTCCTACACATCTAGGAATTGTATGTGTTTCCTAACTTTTGCATTCATTTTGTCTTCATGGGTGCCTATATTTACACATGAACATACACAAACATGTACAATGAAATCATAGACATGCAGGATACCAAAGCTGGGAGAGCTCATCTTTCTTACTTGGGTTTCATGAAAATCAAAGCTTAAAGCTCTAAGTATGTGCTGTCCACTATGGCAGCTATTAGCCTTATGTGGCTATTTAAATTTAATTTAATTAAAAATAAATACATTTTGACATTTGATTCTTCAGTCACACCAGTAACATTTCAAGCCCCAGTTGGCTAATGGCTGTAATCTTAGTGCTGATATAGAATATTTCCATGATTGCAGCAAATCTTATTGGACAGTGTTTCTTCAAGGCATCCATTATATATAATGAATTAACTTGTCTCCTATGAAACTAAAATAGTACTTATTATGTACCATCTTTGGGAGAAACAAGGAAATAGTTACTTAAATCATTTTCCATGTCTTAAAATTTAGAAGAGGAACCTTGGTTGAGAAAGGCCAGAACTTCTTTGACTTACGGATCAGAAAACTGAGGCCAAAGGCAGAGGGAATGGATGAGGTCACAAAGACTTCAGACCCAGGTTTCCTGGTTTTCAGTCCAGTACTATTTCCAATATACCATGGCCAATTGTCAGATAACTGAAACCACCCAGTCAACGCGTGTTTGCAAGACAGATAAAAATAAAGGAGTTAGGAAAACCAGGGGTGGCCTTGAATTATTTATTCAGTTGCCCATGTGTGAGGACACAGGCTGTGGGAGGATCTGAATATGTTTTTTTAAGGGAAACCCTTGTATTCTCTTAGACCACAGATGTGAGAACAGCAGGAGGACATGAGGATGGCCAGGGGCGAGAGGTTGGCATTGATGGATGTAGTGGAAAACACGAGAGGCTTTGCGGAGAAAGGGAATTTTCAAGTAGCTAAACAGCTCTGGAAAATGTTGCACAAAATGGGAGCTGATATTTCTTGAACATAGAGTGTGTGTGCTTGGCATTTCACAGTTATCTTGCTGAATTCTTCACAAAAGCTAGGTGACGTGGGCATGATTAGCACATTTTGATGGAAGAAGACCCAGAGGATCAGAGGTGAGATGGCTTTGCACAAGGTCCCATTGACTGGAATGATAAAGCTGAGGATGGGAAATGGATGACCTGACATTAAAGCTTGTACACTTTCTACTAAGCCAACTCGCATGAGTATAAATTCCATCTGTGTGGGAGAGTGATATACATTAAAGACAGTTCTATTTCTTTACAACAATTTATTGAACTTGTGGACTGACTTCTTTTAGCCATAGACTATGGTCAACGTAGCTGCTAACCCTAATTAGATATGTTTTGGAAATGTCAGTTTTAATTTAACGTATAATAACTATGTTATGAAATCTTAAACTGAACAGAATAGCGATTGTATGAGCCTCAAGAACCAACTGACTATAGGTTATTAAAAACATATTGATTGAAGCTGAGGACACTGTGTAATAGAGACATATCTCATTACACAACAATTAACCCTCCAATAGGTTTCCAACAATCAGGTGGTATTTATTTAATGGACAATAACTGCTTTATGAAATATAAATTAAATACATACACAGGAAGCTTCATTTACAAAACTTCCATTTTTAAGTGGAATGGAGGCCAAGGCTTGACCAAAAGTCTGATACTTCTCATCATCGCAGAAAAAATAAATAAATCTATGGGCTGCTGGAAAGCTCTGAAGTGTCACACGAGGTTTCCCAAACCCAGCTCTGTGCTCCAAGTGAGGATGGCTGGGGCAGGGGAAGGGGAGTTTCTACAGAGAGCGTAGGAAGTGCATTTCCTGCCCTGATGATCACATTCGCCAGCTGCCAAAGAAGGTTCTAGACTCAGGTACTGATGGTAATGTGATGAAAAATCAGTGCTCACATTTTATGTGGTACTGGGATCAAATATGTTTCAAAAATTTTTAAATTTAGTTTTATTTTATTGTATTTTATTTTTTTTAAGACGGAGTCTTGCTCTGTCGCCCAGGCTGCAGTGCAGTGGCTGGATCTCAGCTCACTGCAAGCTCCGCCTCCTGGGTTCACGCCATTCTCCCGCCTCAGCCTCCCGAGTAGCTGGGACTACAGGCGCCCGTCACCACGCCCGGCTAATTTTTTGTATTTTTTAGTAGAGACGGGGTTTCACCGTGTTAGCCAGGATGGTCTTGATCTCCTGAGCTCGTGATCTGCCCGTCTCGGCCTCCCAAAGTGCTTGGATTACAGGCTTGAGCCACCACACCCAGCTAATTTTATTTTAATTGACATATGATTGTGTATATATTTATGGAGTACAGTTTGATGTTTTGATATTAGTTTACAATGTGGAGTGATTAAATTGGGCAAATTAACAAATCCATCATCTCTCACACTTATTTTTTTTTGGCAAAAACATTTGAAATCTATTCTCACAAATTTGAAATATACAATGCAGTATCATTTATTAGAGTCACCATTCTGTGCAACAGATCACTAAAGCTTATTCCTCCCATCTACCTGAAACTTTATGCCCTTTGATCAACATCGTCCCTTTCCCCACTCACCCCACCTGCCTCTGGTGGTCACCATTCTACTTTCTACCCCTATGAATTCAATTTTTTTAGATTCCACATATATGTGAGATCATGCAGTTATTTGTCTTTCTGTGCCTGTCTTATTTCACTTAGCATAATGTCTTCCAGGTTCATTCATTTTGTTGAAAATGACAGAATTCTCCCCCTTTTAAGGCTGAATAGTAGTATTCCACTGTGTATATACAGATGCTCCTTGACTTACAATGGGGTTAGGACTCACTCAATAAACCTATTTTAAGTTGAAAATACGGTAAGTTGAAAACGCACTTTTGATTTACGATATTTTCAACTTAAAATAGGTTTATACCATCTTAATACTCAAAGAAATGCTGAATGCATATTGCTTTTTCGTCACTGTGAAGACAAAAAAGTGGAAGTCAAATTATCATAAATTGGAGACCATCTGTGTACCACATTTTCTTTACCTGTTCATCTGATGATGGACTCCTAGGTTGACTCTGTATTTTAGCTATTGTGAATAATGTACAGTGAACATGGGAGTGTAGCAATCTCTTTGGCATACTAATTTCAATTTCTTTAAATATATACACAGAATTGAGATTCCTGGATTATATGGCAGTTCTATTTTGAATGTTCTGAGGAACCCCCATACTATTTTCCGTGATGGCTATATTAACCTACATTCCCACTGCCAGTGCTCAGGTGGTCCCTTTTCTCCATACCCTGGCTAACACTTGTTATCTTTCATCTTTTTGGTAATAGCCATTCTAACAGGGGTGTGGTGATATCTTCTTGTGGTTTTAATTTGCCTTTTCCTGATGATTAGTGAGGTTGAGCATTTCTTCCACATAGCTGTTGGCCATTTGTGTGTCTTGAAGTGTCTATTTAGGTCCTTTGCCTAATATGTCTTTGACACACACACAAATGCAGACAAATACACTTGTAAATGAGAATTTCTTGCTTCTTTTTGTGGCTTTTATTTTTTTTTTCTTGCGGGGGGCAGTGTAATGCCTTTTCTCCAATTCTAGTTTTGAAACAACTTAATGAAAGCACATAGGAGTCTGAGATAACACAATACAAAACAGGAGCTGAAGCCCAGTCCCTACCACTTTCTATGGCCCTCTGGTCACCTTTCAGCCTCTTTCAGTTTCAGTTCTCTTTTTATCTAGCAAATGAGGAAGATGATTTGTTTTGTACAAGGTTACCAGAAAGATTACATAAGATTCTATATGTAAAGCATTTGGTAGAGAATCCCTCACATAGTAAGCACTTGATAGATCCCAGCAACTACAATAAAGTAATAGTAACTAATTGTTAGCATGGTTACTATTTTTACCATCATTAATATATCACCATTAGTAGATGAAGCATCCCAAAGAAGGGCTGGGCGTAGAGGTAATACACTAATCTTCCCTGAATTATGGCAAAATTCCAAAATAGATAGAAATACCTTGGTCTATTTTCATGACCCTTTTAAATCTGGTCCCCTTAGAGCTTGAGCTCCTCAAGGAGTCTATATGGGGGAAAGTATCACAAGAGACCATTTGATTCAGGTCTCCACCTTCAAGCCACTGTAGTATCATTAGACCCAGTTTTCAGGGAAGGGAGAATCAGGCTTAGAGACAGAAAGTGACTTGCTCAAGGCCATGTGGTTAATTAACAGTCAGGGCAGCAGAATAGAGGTATCTTGTGCCTCAGTTTATCATTCCCTGGTCTTATAAAAATGCTACCTTTAGTTCTACAAAATAATAAAAAAAAAATTGGCACTGTCAAAAATTGTGTTTATATATTATATATGTATATGTATTCTATTTTTTTTTTTTTTTTTTTGAGACGGAGTCTCACTCTGTTACCCAGGCTGGGGTGTGGTGGTACCGTCTTGGCTCACTGCAACCTCTGCCTCCCGAGTTCAAGCGATTCTCCTGCCTCAGCCTCCTGAGTAACTGGGATTACAGGTGCCCGCCACTACGCCTGGCTACTTTTTGTGTTTTAGTAGAGACGGGGTTTCACCATGTTGGTCAGACTGGTCTCGAACTCCTGACCTCGTGATCTGCCTGTGTTGGCTTCTCAAAGTGCTAGAATTACAGGCGTGAGCCACCGTGCCCAGCCTTGTATATGTTATTCTTTTATGTAAATATTGTTACTAGCAAATGTGAACACACATATAATTATCCATATTAAGGGTATATATATGATATAATCTAATAAAATATATTAATATAATATATAATATAATATAATATAAACGTTTTGCCCAGGCAATCACAACTCCTGAGCTCATGGAGACAAGACTAGTACCTCCATCCCAGAGGAGGTCTGTAGCAAAAGAGGGTTCCAAGTTTCTAATAACAAAGTGAATCTAAGTACCCATTCACTTAAAAATATTTATTATTATTTATTCATTTCTATTAACAACCATTTATTTATTCCCTGATCCCAAATTTACAGCATGCTAGGTGGTGGAGATACCTTCTGAACAAGAACAAGAAATGCAGTAAAAATCCCTCTCCAAGTCAGCTTCCCTTCCAAGTTTCCCTCTTCTTGGCAGGAGAGAGAGAAAGGGATCAACATTACACAGGGCACACTCACCTTTCAAAGAAATGGCCATCTATAGGTGGGAACCACTCCAGTGTCACAGAGTCCGTTGTGTGGCCCACAACTTGGGGGGCGAGGGCAACAGGTGCCGGTTTCCTGGAGGGCTGCCAGCTCTGGTAGACCAGGTCCAGGTAACAGTGCATTCTGGCGACTTGATTGGGCGTGAAGGAGTCCGTACAGTCGTCATCTGCAAGCAGGCAGAGGGAGAGATAAGCATCACGCTGCAAGGGCAGGCAGGCATACGAGAGAGTTATGATGGCTCCTGGCGGCCCGAGAGCCAGCACCCAAGTCGTTCCTTGCCAACTCAGGGCTGGCCTCTTCCAGCGCTCAAGAGTTAATGACCTGTGAACAAATTAGTGTAGTCATCACTTCTGGAGACAGGTGAGAGGGAACAGGAGGGAGGGAAGAGTGGATGGAACTGAAAAACTATGGCTGAGACTGGGAAGAGAGCAGCCCGGAGGTCATGGCAAAGGACACAGGCAAGATGAGCTATTTCCCATGGCCCCCAGATTCACTGGGTACTAAGTCAACAATTCCATTACTCCTTCCCTCCCTCAACCCCCACTCAATATGTCTCATTCATTCATTCATTCACTTGTTTATCCACTCACTCATTCATTCATTCATTGATGCACTCTGGTTCCAACTCATTCCTTCACATTCTTTCATCTACTTATTTATTAATTTCACTGTTAACTGATATGGTGATATTGCCCTTCAAACAAATCTTCTGAGTGTCTACGACATTTCTGCTCTGTGCCCAAGGGCATGGAAAGATGAAACTTTAAAAGTTCCTGCCCATGAAGAGGTACCAGTCTAGTTATGGGGTCAAGACCAGTCCAATGTATGAGTCAAGGTTGTTACAAGGCTGCTAAAGTCCATGATGTTGATCACTGATAAGGGAGGAAGACAGCATGGGTGGGGGCAGGGACAGGCAGGTGACCAGGAAGTCTTCTAAAGGAGATAGTTGAGGTTGATCAGATTGCATGGCTAAGATTGGAAAAGAAAGGAGAGGGGCTGCAGGAGAAAGTGCTGCATGACTACAGAGGCATGGTGCCCTAGGCAGAGAGCACAGGCCAGGGAGTCAGGCAGACCTGGGAACAAGTCAGGGTAGTGTGCATGCTGAAAATATGAGTAGTAACATCTCCCACTCAGTGCTGCCATTGGTCCACTGTGCTTTAGACATGATAAACCTCTTCCTTTCTCTCGAGTTTCTGAGTATGCATTACTATTTTCCTTATCGTACAGAAGAGGATATTAAAGCTGACAGAGGGTAAACAACTATTTTAAAATCACAAAGCTAGGGATACATCTGGGATTTGAACCCAGGCAGTCCTGACTTCAAGGCCGTGCTTCTGATCAATATGAGAACTTCTTTTCAAGCATAAATGAGACATTGTATGGATATAAAATCCTGCAGGTGGTTGATAAGTGGGAGTTGAGTCTGAGGCTAAAGGAGCTTGGAACACAATCTCTCAGGTGTCTTTGGATCTAATGACCTTTGATTCTAATCTCTTTTCCAGGGTGTGACCTAAGACCTGACCCTGAGGGAGAACGCTTGCTTCCCATTTCTCCCTCCAACAGTTTCATTCAACTGCCCCAGGGGCAGGACAAGGCACTGTTTTGGCTTAATTTCCAAAACACCACTTCCCAGAGGTGTTCACCTGGTAAGGGAGCCCACAGCTAGGCCCCAGATAGAGGAGCACAAGGCTCTTGCAATCTTTTTTTTTTTTTTTTTTTTTGAGACGGAGTCTCGCTCTGTCGCCCAAGCTGGAGTGCAGTGGCCAGATCTCAGCTCACTGCAAGCTCCGCCCCCCCGGGTTCACGCCATTCTCCTGTCTCAGCCTCCCGAGTAGCAATCTTAAAATAAATCTGCTACTGGGAATCCTGCAGCATATACTGGTTTCTTCTTATCACACAAACATTAAATACGTTTGGGCAGGTGCTGGACAGTTAGACATGGCTTTGAGAATCCAGCTTAGGGAAGGGGCAGAGGTGTAAAGGAGGTTCTGTACAGAAGCTGCCTTAAATCCCCTTAGTAATTTTTTCCCATCTCCTTTCTAGCACCCTAGGGAAGTCTTTAACACATTAGGAGAAGCAGAAGAGCCCAGTGTCTCTTAAGAAACACAGTATAGTGAATAATTGAGTAAATCTCTCTCAAACCCAGATCCCACCATGTAACTCCTGAATACCAAACATTCTATGGCTCCCTATTGCAAGGAAAGAGTCTTCAGTCCAAAAAGGGCCAGATAATTGGACACTTTTTTCTTCGTTGACATGACCTTTTGACTTCATCTCGAAAGCTTTGGAAAAGCCACCGAATAGGTTAGATGCAGGAAAAGGGCATGATGGCTAAGGGAAGTATGGCCATGCGACTAGATTAGTGCACATAGAATCTGGAGTCAAATGGACAAGTGATTTTCTGCCACCAATGCCTCAGTTACCCTATCTGTGAAGTGAAGACAGTGATGATAACACGATTGCTCATTTCAAAACACAGCCAAGGTGCAGGGATGTGGGGTACTAAGAGCAATGCCTGTCCCATGATAAATGCTAGTAAACGGGAATTGGAAATAGTGTGTATGTGGTGTGTGTGTATGCTTGTGTGTACTCATGTATGTGTGAGTGTTACAAAACTGGAAGCAGGAAAAAAATTCAGGATATAAAATATGCATTCTCTTTGATCTAACAATAAGGAATTTATGGATTCAAAAGATAGATACTCTGGGATAAACATGGGTAAAATAGACATACAAAGATGTTTCTTGAAGCATAATTTATAATGGTGAAAATATTACAAATAGCACATCTGTTCATTTACAGGGAAATGGCTGTGTACTTTAAGGCACAGACATAGAACAGAATACTAATCAGGCATGACCAAAAAATGAGATAACTTTAAGACTCAGTTCCCTCGTGCATAAACTGGGGGCATTTAAATAAACTCCAAACCATGAAGTTGTGAGAATTCAATGAGCAAGAGCACAAAAGCATTTATCAAGATGAACGAGCTGAAAACAGTAGGTTTTTTTCCTGTATAAATATCTACTTTACTTGCTTCCCCACAACAGAAAAGTATATTTTCTTTTATAACTTAAAAAGGAACCATTTTCACATTTGTCTATGAAAAAAAAGTTTGAAAAAATGGATAGGTGATGGAACCTAGTAGGGAGACAGGAATGTATTTGAACTTTAAAGCTGAAGTTGAGGCTGGGCACAGTGGCTCTCTTCTGTAATCCTTGCACTTTGGGAGGCCAAGGCGGGCAGATCACGAGGTCAGGAGTTCGAGACCAGCCTGACCAACATGGTGAAACCCCGTCTCCACTAAAACACAAAATTAGCCGGGCGTAGTGGTGCATGCCTGTAATCCCAGCTACTCAGGAGGCTGAGGCAGGAGAATCACTTGAACCTGGGAGGCGGAGGTTGCAGTGAACTGAGATTATGCCACTGCACTCCAGCCTGGGTGACAGAGTAAGATTCCGCCTCAAAAGAAAAAAAAAGAAAAGCTGAAGTCAAAATCTATCCCAAGGTACATTACTTGGAGACTTAGCAGCTATCAAAATCTTGGGAGAGGTACCAAAGGGTTTTCATTTATCACAAAAACTCTGTCTCAATTAGCTAATGTCTAGAGTTGGCCACACTTGGTTTCCGTCCCCGCAATGCCTCCCCTCTTGAAATCTGTGGCCACTTCTTCTGGTCTGCAGGACTGGCCAGCTCATCTTGTTCTTCTGTCTGCATCTTGTCCCAAAGCAGAAAGAACTTTGGGAGTTCAGCACTGGGAAGCCTATGCTAGTCCCCATGCTGTTGATACAGTACCCTGGGTTTGCTAACTGAAGCTTGCTCTCAAGAATAAATGTTCATCTGTGGCTGAAAGGCCCCACTGCACGGAGGTTCAGGACATGAACACCATGCCTTCACTCCACTTAGGACCTTGGGCACAATGCTGACCCCCTGTCAACCACATTTTCAACCACCATAAAATGAGGAATAAGATGTTAACTGTCTCATAAAGCTGATGAGAGCATTTAACAAGCTAACTAATGTGTAGTGAATGGATAACTAAGTTGCCTTGTGTAAAACTCCTTGTCTTTTTGATGTTTTTAAAAATAACGATAGTAATAATAGTCATAATAATAAATGTAGATAATAAATTTATACTAAAAAATTCACTGTAGAATATTTGGAATATGTCGAAAATGTTACAAAAAATAAATATTACCTGAACTCATTACCTATATATAATAAAATTGATGTCTAAGGTATATGGGTATACGTGTGTATATGTATGTATATGTTATCTGTTTGTATATGGATGTAAATATCTACAGTAAATTTCTGTAATTCATATCACATACATATGTACAGGTCTTACACAATATATATGGCTTTCTGACCCTTTTCACATTAAGTAGTCAATGAATAATCCTACTAATCATTATTTATTGAGCACTAATTATGATACCAAGGACAGTTCTTTTTTTTTTTTTTAACTTGCATTTTAAGTTCAGGAGTACATGTGCAGATTTCTTACATAGGTAAACTTGTATCATGGGAGTTTGTTTTATAGATTACTTCATCACCCAAGTATTAAGGCCAGTACCCATTAGTAATTTTTCCTGATCCTCTCCCTCCTCCACACTTCAATAGACCCCAGTGTGTGTTGTTCCCCTCTATGTGTCCATGTATTCTCATCATTGAGCCCCCACTTATAAGTGAGAATATGTGGTGTTTGGTTTTCTGTTCTTGTGTTAGTTTGCTAAGGACAATGGCTTCCAGCTCCATCCGTGTCCCTGAAAAAGATATAATCTCATTCTTTTTTATGGCTGCATAGTATTCCATGGTATATAGGTACCACATTTTCTTTATCCAGTCTATCATTGATCGGCATTTAGAACAACAACAGTCCTAAGGGCTTCACTTGTACCGTTACACCTACAATCAGGCAAGGCAAGCATCCTTATCAATGGTATTAACAAAATAACTGAGGCTCAGAGAGGACAAGTAAACCGCTGAAGATCAAAGCTGGGCATGGAACATTCAACTTTGGTCTCCTCACTCCAAATTTCATGCTCTGAACCACCATGTTACTCCACTTCTGTTCATGTCCTTCAGCCGTCTTCTCTGTCATCTTTAGTGGCCCTATAATGTTCTATCACATGAATACCTTGCAGTTCACTTCAGCAATCCATTATCTTTGGGCTCGTAAGCAGTTTCTAATTATTCACACATTTTTTTTTCTATACCTGGCATATAGTAAAGGCCTAATAAATATTTAGGAAACAAATATCATTAAGAACATTCTTACAGTTAAATCTTCAAGCATACCAATTGATTTATTTGCTTTGGATATATTCCTTAGAAGTGGAATTGCTGGGTCAATCTATGTGTGCATATTAAGAAGCCATGACACACAGAAAGATGGGGACAAGACACTTGCTCCTGTAGGCTAGAGAAAGCCTGGCTTCCTGCACTTTTGAGGACCAGAGTGTCCTCCTCCAGGAACTCTTATAGCTTATTATCTCCAGAAAGTGGAACTGAGTCTGCTGCTCTTTTATCTGCTGAGGTTTCCAAGAGTTACCCAAGAATTCTACGTAACTATACTCCTCTGGAGCTCTGTCCAGCCTGCCTACTGAATTAGGCTTCCCCCTATAACCTGCATAACCTGCCTGGTGCCTGCTTGATCTGAGCATTTGGGGCCCTCTCAACCTTCCCCAGAACCAGAAAATGAGGCAGATACCTACTAGTTAATAACACAAGTTCTGCAGTAAGAAACACTTGGGTTTAGGTTTCACCTTTGCCTTGTTTTATCTTTGTGATGCTGGGCAAGATACTTATGCTATCTGAACCACATTTTCTGCATCTGTAAAACTTGTGCACTCCTTGGGCTACTTTGGGGATTCAATGCGAAAAGCCTATGAAAAGTTTCATACAGTGTCTGGCATATCACACGTACTCAAGAATTACTGCAGGCCTGAGCTAAGCAATATGGTAGCCACCAGCCACGTGTGGCTATTCTGATTTAAATTAGTTAAAATAAGATTGATAATTCAGGTCATTAGTCACACTAGTTGTATTTCAATCATTCAATTACCACACGGGTAGTACAGGTATTGGCTACCATACTGGCCAGAACAGATACAAACTATGTCTATCTTCACAGAAAGTTCTGTTGGCAGTGCCGGGCCACAAACCTTTTCCCTACCAGTGATCAGGCCTGAGGAAGAAGCACCCAGGAAGATAAAGCAACAAGAAGAAGTTGACCCAGCAATGTCTTCACCCAATTGTCTTGATGGAGAGAGCTCTCATGGTGGCTCTCCACAGCCCTGAGAACCCAGTCCTGTTCTGCATTTTGAATTTCATCCAGCTGCTTTTGTCACCTCATCTATCAGAAATCCTAAGGAAAACAAACATTTCAAAGCTCGTGGTCGCCTTGAATATGCTTTTGTGGGTGTAAGTTTGTTATCGTAGCTCAGTGAATTAGTTCTGCTGTTAATGGGTCACTGAGCTGAGGGGTTCCTTTAAAAAAAACAGTAAATCAATCACCCTTTAGATCTGTACAAAGGGGAACAAAGAAAGATTTAGTTTATGGGGGTCTGGTAGCTAGTGGCAGCTCCTAGCCCCTAAGAGGCCGGCAAACTTCCAAACTTATGTTATTGTTTATTTTGCATATGCGTTGAGCTGGCCAAGAAAAGGTGCTACAGAAATGGAACGTAAGCAGTGTTGTATGAGGGGATGGGGCACCGGATGTGGGGTGTCAGCTTGGCTGGGAATGGGAGCCCAGTGGGAATCTGCTTTTCAGGAAATACCCAGCACCCTGGTCTTTTTTGAGCGCTCAAATCTAAGACTCTTAATTGTACCAGAGGTGGGTTATTGACACTTTAATTTAGATTTGGACTGTATGAACCTTATACTGGAGAGGCCCCCAGGGGTCATCAGCCCAAATGGACAAGCAGAAAGAACCACTGGGGATCACCGAACCCTTTGCATTCCAGCAGCAAATTCCTCTCTTCAAATGCAATGAGGCAAAACCTCAACAGAAATGTAAAATAGTCAGAAAGAGGGTGTGCTTTCCCTGGCTCCAGCAGGAAAGAGAGCCTAAAGCCCTACTCATATAGCCACCAGGGCAGTGCCCTGAAGCATCTCTGTGGAATAGAGTGTAAAAGCTACCCAAGTTGCTCAGTTTCCCCACTCAACCATCAGCTAGCTGTCTTTAGAAGAAATACAAGAGTAAAAGAGAAAAATACTTGGAGGCAGATATGTGACTTGGTGCAAATGACTTCAGTGAACTTCAATGCTGCCATCTGCAGAGTGGGGATAGTTCTAACTCTACACATTTGTTGTGAGAATTAAATGAGAGAGAGCATATTAAAGGCCTTTCTGGACAATATTTTGTTACATGAGTAGAAATATTGCTTTTGAAAATAATAAATTTTATATACCCGTTATAAGAGAATTTATTCATTTTCCTCCTTCCCTCCAACTCTCCCTCTCTCCTCCCTTTCTTTCTTTACTTCTTCCTTTCCTAACAAACATTTATTAAGCACTGGCACCTGTGCTAACTTCTGAGAATAGAATGATGTATTAGATGCAATCTTTGCATTGATAGAATTTGCTTGCTCTAGCGGGGAAAGAGACACCAAGTTGAGTATGATAACAGAATTTGATGCTGGCCTGCCATGTGCAATTGTGTGCCTTGTGACAAACACAAAAACTCTTAGCTGAAGGTGCAGTGGTAAGGGCTATGACAGCCCTGAGGAAGGCGTGTCTTGTTCTAATTTGCCAAAGGTGCTAAAAGGGCTCAAAGGCCTTGATGTATCTTGTGCTAAAGGGAAGTGTAGGGTATCCCCTAATGCTCCTAACACTGCTACTAGTGGTACACAAATGGACTATGATGAGATATACGCAGTTAGGAAAAAAAAAATCATACCCAATCTCATGTCATGATTTTCTCTTTGCAAAATCCAAAGCAATCTTATTGTTCTTGTAAAACATAATAACAGAGAATGTGAGAGTTTTATGCTTATCTAAGGGATACATGGGTTAAATAAAAAAAGTTCAACAACCACGAGCTTAGAAAAATGTGCTGCACATTTAGGAAGGATCATGGAGATGCAAGTCCAACAATTCCATTGTCTTGAGAAAAGTGAAACCCGGAAAGAGAATGACCCAAAGACATTAGGTGGATGAGTGGCAGAGCTAGGCCTTCCATCCTTAGAAAAGGTAAGTAGCTCGTTCAAGGCTCCCCCGAGCCAGGATTGGATCCCACATCTGACATCCAGTCCTGTTCACCCTACAGAGTGTAGGGTCCTACCTGCATAGCTCATGAAGTTGTTGTAAGGAGTGCTGAAGAAGCTATGAAAGCCACAGGTGTCATTTCCTGGCCCTGGGTCACCGCAGGACTTGTGTTTAGGGGCTGGGTTGGTATCATTGCAGAGGTCTCCAGTCTCGAAGGAGGGCTCTGTCTCCATGCAGGGGTCACTGCAGGACTGGATTTCTGAGATGCCTCGGAAGACGTGATAGAGGCCTAGGCTGTGACCGATCTCATGGATCATGGTGTGGGTGTGCCCAGGCATGCCATAGAAAGATGGGTTCAAGACAATGCCACCTGTAAGGGGAAATCCAGAGAATCAGGCAAACTAGGTACTCTGCTTCTTGGTACAAGAACCCTCAAGTCCACCAAGGATAAAGAGATGCTGCCCAAAATAAACACAAGCTTCTCCACCCTAGGACTCCATTGCCCTGAGAGCTGTTACAACCTGTGACATGAATCATGACTTATCAGAGCAGGAAGGAATCTCAAAAGTCATTTTGTACAACTCCTTCATTTTTCGTATGAAAACGCCAATGCCTAAAGAAGTGAAGGGACTTACCCAAGGTGATTTCAAACTATTTCAATGGAGAGCAATTCAGAAACTGATTTCTGGGCCAGTAAACCTTTCTGCTGCAACCTCTCCCTTACAAAGTAAGGCCTACTCTTATTTCAAAATATTCTACATATTCTTGTCTAGACAAAGCCCTCAGGGTCAGAGATCTTGGTTCTGGTTCTCATTTTGCCTTCACTAACTCTGTGACATCGAGTGGATTAACTAGCATCTCTGAACCTCATATCTTCACCTCTGATGCTGTAAGAGCATGAACACTCATGAAGGTCAGCACCATGTTGTATTCACTGTTATAACAGTTTTCATACTAGCTAATGTCACCTGAGCAGGACTCTTAATCAACATTCTATAGTTAATGACTATCACAGGGCCTGGAGCAGGGTATCTCATTAAATGTGTGTTGAATATTTGCTGAATGTTAACTCATCTAAAGAAGTTTGTGAGGTTTAACTAATCTAGTGTGAGCAGCTAGAATAGCACCTCCATACATGAAGTACATCACCTGAGGACAAGCAGCATGATCATCACCTGAGAGCTTAGTAGAAATGCAGAATCTCAGGCCTCACCCCAGACCTACAGAAGCACAATCTGTATTTTAAAAAGAGCCTTGAATAACTTGTCTGTATATTCTAGTTTGAGAAGCAATGGTCTATACCACATGCCTCAGAAAATTGAAAATTGCTTGGCTCGGGCAGATAGACAGAACAGATCTCAGCAGAATTTGTGGGTAGTATTTGTGCTGTGTTCATCTTAGGCATTGGAAAGATGCATACAGGCTGGCAGAGAGATAATTAAACTTTAAAATTTAACAATGTTTAGGGGAAGGTTAAAACTCAGGTCTGTGAACCTTGAAAGTAGGCACTTTAGGTGTAGAGCAGCATCTTATAAACATGGTGAGGAGGTAGGGTCTTGTTGATTTGAGCTGGCAAGCCCCACATGGGCATGGGGAGTTTCATCTTAGACTGAACCTCTGGAATGGGGTGCTTGCTCAGTCAAGGGACTCATAGAGTCTATGCAGAGGTCTCTGATTTTGAAGAAGGACTCTGTCTCCATGTTAGGGTCACTGGAGGACTTGATTTCTGAGATTGAATTTCTGAGCAATTTTGAATTGCTTAGAGCTTTCTAACACAAAGATAAAGACGTGTGAGAGGGCATGTGAGTGTGTGGGTGTGCACATGCACTTGGGTATGAGAAGGGGGCAGGCAGAGGCAGGGAGGAAGAAAAATTGAGACAGGAAATCTTTCTCAATTATTTTCTGTCAATCACAACATGAAACATAATCCGCTTCCCACCCAAGGCTTTTTCCAGGGATCATGGTGTAACAGCAGAAAAAGAGAGGAAAATATGGTTGTAATAAATTGGTTTGATTGGGGCTACTGCAGAGGAATTACTCATGAGCAACATCTCTCAGGATGGGGAGAGGGCAGCCTGGAGTCCAGCTGGAGTTAGCTGACATGGGTTGCAATCCTTGTTCTGCTTCACACTGGCCTTGTGACTGTGGAAAATGGACTTTGCATCTCTGGTGAGCTCTAAAATAAGCAGCTACAATATTGCCAATGATTCTCTGCCTCTCCATGAAGCTTCATTATTGAGGTAATGAGAGGAAAGGACCGTTCCAGGGATGATGACTGGATTGCAGACTTAATGTCTAGGCTAACCCTGTTTGCTTTACCTCATCCCCTCCCAACTCACCCCTTTTCACAGAGTGACAGCACTTGGGCCCCAGTCCTGTTTCATTGCTTCTCTTAAAAGGTGAAATAACTTGAGCCTGACATCATCCTGAAATACTATAACATGCTATGGATTTATAGCCTCCCTTATTCCTGGCCCTGAGCCAGTCTCTGAAATTTATGGAATTATCAGGAGTAGTTTTTTCTAACTGTAGAAGCCTGCTACTCAATCCGTCTCAGACTCTGATCATGGCCCTTTCAGTTGCTTTTCTAATAGGACAGAATTTCAGAATTGAGAAGGATCCTTAGGGTCTTCTGGCCTCCTAGGACCTGCTTATTTAATACTGAAGGACACTGAGACCTGAAGAAGGAAGGATAATTGCCTAAGGCCATACTGCTAAGTAAAGTCACAGCTGAAAACAAACACGAATTTTGGCTCTAGTCGAGCATTACTTCTATACATCATACTAGGTATGTGATATAAGCTGATCACCTTCAAGTTTGCCTAAGCTGCACGCTCTCTTCTGCCCAACCCCGCTTGTCTGTGTCTGTCTGTCTATCTGCCTGTCTACATCTGCCTATGTAGATACCCATACATCAGCTATCTCAGGATTTCTCAATCTCAGCACTATTGACTTTTTAGTCTGCATAATTCTTTGTAGTGGACATTGTGGACATTTAGCAGCATCACTGGCTTCTACCCACTAGATGCCAGTAGCATTCCCCCATTTGTAAGAAGCAAAAATGTCTCTAGATATTGCCAAATGTCTCCTGGGGCATAAAATCCTCCCAGCTGAGAACAAGTAGATATTTATCTTTGTATCTATCTTTATTTATACAACCACACACACAGGCGCACACCCACACACACACATGCACACAAATTGGTTTCATTCTCTAAAAAACAATTGAGACATGAGAGTCGTCTGGAGGAAACTAAGTCTATGGTTTCATTCAGCAAAACTTCCATTATTTGAATTTCTAATTTCCAAGACAGAATAGCAATGGAGCAGCTACTGGACTGTTTCACCAGGAGACCAGGCAGGCCTGAGGATACAGTCAGCACTGTCACTGCTGAGCCTGAACATTCTCAGATAAAGATGTTCACTGAGTCATCATGATTCATTCTTGTAAATAATGGGAACATTCTACCAAAGGGAAAATGATTAAATAAATGGCAGTGCCCTTGTTCAAGGGAATATTATGTGGCTATTAAAAATCTTATCTTTAGAGAGGGGGAAATAACCCAGAAGGGTGCTTTTCTTTTGTGATTTTAAGTGAAAAAAAAAAAAAAATGGGTGGGAAGCTAAGGATAAGACTTCTGCGACATGGGAAAAAAAGTAGATAGTATAATATTAAGTGAAAAAATAACACAGAATTTCATCTATGCTATGATTTTTAAAATGTACAGTTAAAAAAATGCATGTTTACATATAGATGTGTCCTAGAAGACAGCATGGAAAAAATAAAATTAAAGAACTACAATGTTTGCTTACAGGGCCTGGTTCAGAAACTGTTGTCATGTCTAACTTTTGGTGACTGGTTTTTACAAACTTATGTCTTGTTTATGGATATGTATAATTTGAATGTAAGAAGAGTTCCTGTTGGTGTTGGTGGGTGGAACATGGAGGAACATGGAGTTCTTGCAAACTCACTTTTTCTTGCCTCTTTGGTGTCTTTCAAGCCAACCCATGACTGGCTGTGCCAGTACAGTGTGGTTACCAGACTGAGAAGATATTTCCAGGAACTAGGAGGCAGAGGGTATAAGGAGAAAGCAAACAATGGACAGTGTTGGAAACTTAGATTCCAACTGTGACTGTCACTGTCTTGTGTGTGATGTTGGATAAGCCCCATTTCCTCTCTGGGTCTCATTTACTCATTGATAAAACATGGTTAATAATATGGTGCTATTTCCTTCAGAAAATTGCTTGGTGGTCAAAATGAGATAAAGGATGCTAAAGAGTTTTATAAATTAAAAAGTGATAAATAAATGGGTTTTTCACCCTCACGACTACCAGCACCACCATCATGATCATAATAACGATCATCATCACACTAAATGTATTACTGTGCTACTCCAGTTGCCTCCTGAAGGAGTTTCTAAGACTCACCTAAGTGCATTAGGGCCTCCTTGTCCCATGGCCAAGTTGCTACTCCTGCCAACTCCTCCTCTGAGGAGTTTGCAAAGAAAATATTGAGATGTGTTGATCCATCCAATCTAAGAATGTTCTTCAGCTCATTAACATCCAAGTAGGCTCTGAAACAGAAAAAGAACCTTGACTGTTATCATGCCCCCAAAAAGATACTATTTAAATAATAGGCACACTCCAAATAATTTAGAGCTACTTTGTGTGCCAGGCACTTTGCTAAGCACTTTATAAACACTACCTTATTGAATTCCCTCAATAATATTATAAGTAAGATGATTCCATTTTACAGATCATAAAATTAAGTCCTCGAGAGTTTAAGAGGCTTGCCAAAGTTGTTAGGTTTCTTATGAATAGAGATGTAGGGGAGTATCATTATCTCCAGAGGCTTAGAGAACCTTCTTCATACCTTACTAAGTTCAAGCTGCTACTTGGCAGTGTTTCCCTTTTTCTTATGCTGTCTCTCCCCAGGAGTTCTCACAGAGCCCAGCCAGTAGCACACATTAATGATGGTTTCCTACTCGTCCCCTCTTAGAATAATAGAAGGGCCTCCCCATATATGAAAGACAAAGTCCAAGTTCCTAGCATGGCCTCCAAGACACAGGCTTCTCTTTAGCCTCATCTCTCTCTACAACCTCTCTTGAGCACCCCACTGCATACAGACAACATCTCTGCACCCTATATGGTGCATTATCCCATTGGCACCTTTATTCATGCTGTTTCCTCTGCTGGGACTCTGATCAGCATTTTGTTCTCTGATGAACAAATACAAAGTCTGTTCTGGTATCCCTCCTCCAAGAAGACTTCCCTGAAGCTCTTTTCACCTGCACCCCTTTTAACATCTCCACACTCGTTCACCTCCTACTAGCAGTGCACTCTCTCTCATTTGCCATTTCAATAAATTGCTTCCTCTTTCAATTATATAATACACACTTGTGGCCGCCTGGGGGAAGGGGAGGTGCCTTATTCATCTCTGTTTGCCCAGTTCTTGGCACAAAGCTTGATACCTGGTGAGCCCTCAGTAGATTTTGATGGAATTGAATTAAATTGGGAAAAGTAAAAGTAAAAATACTTAACTCTCAGTCTCAAATTCAGTAATTCCTGACTAATGGGGCCTTGGTTTCCTTATCAATACATTGACATTAGTAACAGCTGCCTGATGCGCCACAGAGCATTTCTGTGGGTGGAAAACCTACACCTCTACCCTGCTGTGAACAGGATACATATGAGACCTAGCGTGTCATGGCCGCCCATGTCACAGAAAGCCCCAAGCTCACGAAACCAAACATTCCTGTGACCAGAATTTGTACAACTTTTCACAAAAAACATGAGTTGGAGATATAGGTGGGCCCAGGAGAGCTTACATCTATATCTAGGTTGAGCTGACTAATTCCAAGAACAGCCACACAAACTCAGATATTGACCTGAAATCTTGCTGCTGAGCCCTTCTCTTCCCCAAGGGCCCATATTCAACTTCTTAGGCTGCAAGCCTTGTGAGGAATTCTATTCAGTCTGCTCTGTCATCAGGGAAGAGAACGAGGAAGGAGACAGTCAACATTTACTAATCATTTGCTGTATGCCAGACCCTGTGCTAGGTACACATGTCTCATCCCTGTTTGGTAGTCGAAGCAATGCAACGGAGTGGGTGAGATGGCTCATTCTTAAACTACAGCCCTGGGTTTGAATCCAGCTCTTCCACTTTATGGCTGGGCCACCCTGGGCAATGTACTTAACTTCCTGCACCTCAGTTTCTTTATATACAGAAAGAGTGTGGTAATAGTACCTACCCCATATAGCTGTTCAGAGGGTTAAGGTAGTTAATAAAGAGAGCGTAAAGGGCTTAGAATAATGCCTAGCATGTAGAAAGCCCCAGTGCATGTTTAGTTATTCCTATCACTTATCCCCATCATACAGATGAAGGAACAGGGGTTCAGAGATCACACAACTGGCGACAAGGCCACGTACAAATCTAGACGTGTCCAACTCTTCCCACAACCTCACCCTCATTTCCAAGCTCACCCAGGCCCACAGTGAAAGGGGAAACAATGCATGGGAGGAGAATGAAAACACAGAGGAGCTGAGATTTTCTTGGATCAGCCCTTTCCACATAATTTATTATTTTCTGATTGATTTGTTCATTTCCATCAAATGTTCTCTCAGGCAGAGAACACAAATGTTATTAGAGAAAGCCACCTCTGCCCCATAGCTCTGAGATGAGAAAGCTTCAAGAGAAAAAGGGTGGGGTAGGGGCAGGGGAGACATTTTAATTGGTTGTTTATTCAGTGGTAATTGCAGAAGCCAATCTTTTCAAGAAGTGGTATTCATCCTAGCCCAAAGCAGAGAAGTGGGATGTGGGAGCCTCTCCCTGGCTTGTACGTGATTTTTTTTTTTTTTTTTCATTTTGGGAAGCCTCCATTTCCCTAAGGGGAAGAATCCACAGCAGCAATCCAGGCCCCACTGGCCTCTCTCTTCCCCACCTCTCCAAGGGGAACCTACCCAAAGGAAAAAAAAAAAAAA